>NC_135089.1:22565000-22722500 GCF_051107435.1 Chaetodon auriga
AAGCAACTAGAAACATTTAAATATCTTTAGCCATAGTTAACCACATCTTTAACTGAAACTACCCCATCAAGATGGCGCCGCGGACGGCTGCCTCGGTGTGTTGGTGCGCGTTGTTTTGTTTTGTTTTGTGTTTTAACTCTGTTTTTTGTGACGGTACCCGGAGCTCTTTCACCAGAGAAGAGCTCATGAACATCAGGGGAGCAACACCAGAGGATTTATTTCCTAAATTTCTGCTCCCAACAGTGGAAATTTTGGACATACTGGTCAAAGGTGTGCTCACCATTGCTCACGCAGTGAAACGCCGGAGGAGAGGAAAACGAGCCGGCGCGCTCGTGCGCCTT
Organism: Chaetodon auriga; assembly: GCF_051107435.1. Classification (NCBI taxonomy): domain Eukaryota; kingdom Metazoa; phylum Chordata; class Actinopteri; order Chaetodontiformes; family Chaetodontidae; genus Chaetodon; species Chaetodon auriga. Next base: position 22,565,342 of record NC_135089.1, read on the forward strand.
CGCCAGCGCGGACTACGCACAGCGTTACCGGGAATATTTCTCTCTAACGTGCGTTCACTGCCCAACAAACTGGAGGAATTACAACTGCTGTTGGGTAAAAACAGGGACTTTTCTTCATCTGCGGTTTTGTGCTTCATCGAGACGTGGCTCTGTGGATTAATACCGGACTCTGCGCTGCAGCTGGCTGGCTTCCAACTCCACCGCGCGGACAGAGACACGGAACTTTCCGGCAAAACTAAAGGTGGAGGAATCTGTTTCTACATCAACAGTGGTTGGTGCAAGGACGTGACAGTGATCCAGCAGCACTGTTCTCCTGACCTGGAATCTTTCACCATTAACTGTAAGCCTTTTTATTCACCCCGTGAGTTCGCTTCATTCATTCTGGTCGGCGTTTACATCCCGCCGCAAGCCAACGTGCAGGACGCACAGCGTATGCTCGCGGACCAGATACTGTGTGTGGAGCGGACCAACCCGGACTCCTTAGTTATTGTCCTTGGCGACTTTAACAAAGGTAACCTCACCCACGAACTCCCTAAATACAGACAGTTTATCAAATGCCCGACCAGAGAGGAGAACATTCTGGATCACTGTTACACCACCGTCAGGGATGCTTATCACGCCGTCCCCCGTGCTGCACTGGGCCACTCTGACCACGTCATGGTGCACCTGATTCCTGCGTACAGGCAGAAACTAAAGCTCTGCAAACCTGTAGTGAGGACATCAAGGAAGTGGACCAGTGAGGCTGTGGAGGATCTCCAGGCGTGTTTGGACTCTACTGACTGGGATGTGTTCAGGACTGCTACCAACAGTCTGGATGAGTACACGGAGACTGTGACGTCCTACATCAGCTTCTGTGAGGACTGCTGTGTTCCATCACGCACCAGGGTGAGTTACAACAATGACAAACCCTGGTTCACAGCCCAACTCAGGCAGCTAAGGTTGGCAAAGGAAGAGACCTTCAGGAGTGGGGACAAAGACAGATACAAAGAGTCGAAGTACAAGTTTAGCAAGGCGGTGAAAGAGGCTAAACGGCTGTACTCTGAGAAGCTCCAACACCAATTCTCAGCTAACGACTCTGCGTCTGTCTGGAAAGGGCTCAGGCAGATCACTAACTTCAAGCCTAAAGCCCCCCACTCCATCAACGATCGACGCCTAGCCAACGACCTGAACCAGTTCTACTGCCGCTTTGAAAGACAAAGGGACAGTCTAGCAACCATCCCCCACGACACCTCTGAACAGCTCCAGCTTCAGTCACCTCCACCAATGCCCACCTTAAAGGCCCCCCCCTCCCCCTCCCCACCCACCTCAGTGACGACTCTTTCCATCCATGAAAGGGACGTCAACAGACTCTTCAGGAGACAGAACCCCCGGAAAGCAGCTGGACCGGATTCTGTCTCCCCATCTGCCTTGAAGCACTGCGCTGATCAGCTGTCCCCAGTGTTCACAGACATTTTTAACACCTCACTGGAGACATGTCACGTGCCAGCCTGCTTCAAGTCTTCAACCATCATCCCTGTTCCCAAGAAGCCAAGGACCACAGGACTTAATGACTTCAGACCCGTCGCCCTGACCTCTGTGGTCATGAAGTCCTTTGAGCGCCTTGTGCTCTCACACATCAGAGACATCACTGACCCTCTCCTGGACCCCCTGCAGTTTGCCTACAGAGCCAACAGGTCTGTAGACGATGCAGTCAACTTGGCCCTCCACTTCATCCTCCAGCACCTGGACTCCGCAGGAACCTACGCTAGGATCCTGTTTGTGGATTTCAGTTCTGCCTTCAACACCATCGTCCCAACTCTGCTTCAGGAGAAGCTCTCCCAGCTGAGCGTGCCTGACTCCACCTGCAGGTGGATCACAGACTTCCTGTCTGACAGGAAACAGTGCGTGAAGCTGGGGAAACACCTCTCCGACGCTAAGACCATCAGCACCGGATCCCCCCAGGGCTGTGTTCTTTCTCCTCTGCTCTTCTCCCTGTACACGAACAGCTGCACCTCCAGTCACCAGTCTGTCAAGCTCCTGAAGTTTGCGGACGACACCACCCTCATCGGACTCACCTCTGATGGCGACGAGTCCGCCTACAGGTGGGAGGTTGACCATCTGGTGACCTGGTGCAATCAGAACAACCTGGAGCTAAATGCTCTAAAGACAGTGGAGATGGTTGTGGACTACAGGAAGAACTCAGCCTCACCCGCCCCCATCACCCTCTGTGACTCCACTATTGACACTGTGGAGTCTTTCCGCTTCCTGGGAACTATCATCTCCCAGGACCTCAAGTGGGAGTCGAACATCAGCTCCCTCATCAGGAAAGCACAGCAGAGGATGTACTTCCTACGGCAGCTGAAGAAATTCAGCCTGCCAAAGACAATGATGGTGCACTTCTACACAGCCATCATCGAGTCCATCCTCACCTCCTCCATCACCATCTGGTACGCTGCTGCCACCGCCAAGGACAAGGGCAGACTGCAGCGTGTCATTCGGTCTGCAGAGAAGGTGATTGGCTGCAATCTACCATCTCTTCAGGACCTGTACGCCTCCAGGACCCTGAGGCGTGCAGAAAAGATTGTGGCTGATCCCTCTCACCCCGGACACAAACTCTTTGAGCCACTCCCCTCTGGCAGGAGGCTGCGGTCCATCAGGACCAAAACCTCACGCCACAAGAACAGTTTTTTCCCGTCTGCTGTCAGCCTTACCAACAAGGCCCGGAACCCCCCCTGACACTCTTCACATTCCACCTCGGACTCATTCTGTCACATTGAGTGATATAAATATAACTCTATGCGTTACATTAACGCTCAACTGGGACTTCTTTCTGAAAAACAGTACTGTGTTTCTAACAATAACAGACTTGTGTATATATATTTAAATTGTTATTTTTTATGCTCTTATTTTAGTAGATGTGTCATATTTTAGTAGATGTGTCATGCACCAATTTCACCAGAAAAAATTCCTCGTATGTGTAAAAGCATTCTTGGCAATAAAGCTTTTCTGATTCTGATTCTGATTCTGATTCTGATTAAACAACCACAGTAAGGTACATGTGTTAAGGAGCTACAGTGGCAGTCAACAAGAATATGGACCATAAGGCCGATATCTTGTTACATTGTTTACACAGGAGTTCACCTGGTAATTTTTTCATCAAACTTTGACAAAAAAACCCCCAAAAATAAACAAGTATTACAAAAAGCAAAATCAGTGGCACAGAAGGGTCAAGATAAAAAAAATGCACAGGATACAGAATAGAAAAGCAGCTATGTATGTACATTATGTACTGATTATAAAAATGCTAAAAATACCAAATGCCATAAAAAATCCTACTGCCCATAGAAGTACTATTGCCAATTTTCCTATGAGAAAAACTACTAATGTCATATGTTGTATTGCACTTGAGAAACACTATTGCATAGAAATCTTGAATGGACATTGAACTGCTCTGTAAGGACCTGCGGTAGTATTCTTTTTTACAGACTGGATGCTAGTGATGGGAATTCTCATGGCTCGGCTCTCATAAAAGAGCCGGCTCTTTTGGCTCCCAAGTGGCTCTTCAGATTTTTTGTTGCTTAAATTTATTTATTACCAAAATAATGTAAAATTTTATGTAAAATTAATTACTAATGTGCAAAACATAGTTTATATCAAATTTTACTGCATTTCCTGTGGTCACTCATTTTCTCACCTTTCCAGCATTTTGTCTGTCGCAGCTCTGTGTGTGTGTGAGTGTGTGTGCGCGCGCGCGCGCGCTGTGTCTGTACCCCCCGCTCCTCCCCCTCCTGCTCAGTGCGTACACACAGAAGCCACCACACATCATGTAGTTGACCAATCACGTGCAGCTTGAATGGAAAAAAAGTCAAGAAAAAACAAAAAAAAAAACCCAAAGCGGCTCCTACTCCGGCTCCCATGCAGGAGCCGGCTCCGATCGTTCACTTCAAAGAGCCGGCTCTAAGAGCCGTTTCGTTCACGACCGACACATCACTACTGGATGCAGCAGTCTGTTACTGAAGGAGCTGCTTAAGCCCCCTACCGTCTCATGCAGAGGTGGGGTGGGATGGGTTGTCCATGATGGATGTCGGTTTGGCTAACATCCTCCTCTCACCCACCTCCTCGATGTTGTCCAGAGGGCAGTCCAGGACAGAGCCAGCTCTCTTGACCAGTTTGTTCAGTCTTTTTCTGTCCCTCTTAGACCCTCCACAGCCCCAGCAGACCACTGCATAGAAAACTGCAGATGCCACCACAGAGTCATAATATGTTTTTAACAGTGTCCTACATACTCCAAAGGACCTCAGTCTTCTTAGTAGGCGTAGACAACTTTGGCCCCTCCTGTACAGGACATCTGTGTTGTTTGTCCCGTCCAGTTTGTTGTTTTTATTTTATTTTTATTTTACAGATAAATTCATGAATTAACGTAACTGTGACCATAGATTTGCAGGTGTCACACCTACTATAAGGTTTATTTTTGCTGAAGTACTTTTCCATTGCATCAGACACTCACCAATGGCTAGATGAAGATGGTGCTCAAAACACTGTAACCAAAAGTGTCCAGTCATTCTGCTGAAGTATAAAGATGTTGTTGTGGTTTTTGGTGACAGAGATTAGGCGATCCTCACACAGGCGGACAATTCAAGAGCTTCCCTAATACCTCTGCCTGTCATTTCTCCCGTTTGATCATCTTTGTTTGTTGTAACATAACACAATACATTGTGGATTTCCTCCTCTACTTTCGTCCAACACTCTTCAGTGAAAACAATTGCACACTGAGGTATTTTTTGAGAGTCTTGAATTGTCAAGGGGTCGTGAGTGTCAGTCTTAAGAATGTGTTCTAGATCAGTGATTCTCAACTGGTTGGTCCTGACCCTCCCAAAAAAATGTTATGTAAAAAAAATCCTGTGCTTTTATTTTGAAGGGGATTTTTTATGCGGCGGAGTGCCGTCTATTTGTGTCGTGGCTTGTCATAAAGGGGTGATGGTGGGTCCTGAAGCCAGACCAGTTGAGAACCACTGTTCTACATAGTTTTATGTCTTCGAGCTGTCTGCATGTGTTACTCAAGTAATGAAAAATATTGCCACAAAGAGTATGATTTGCAACACAAGAAAATAAGCAATAGAGCATAATTTGAAACAATACATGTTTAGTGCTGATGGATGAGAACAAGAACAAGAAAAATTAATTTCTTCAATTTGGTCAGTGGATTAGGGAGAATTTCAACAAGCAGAAACAGCCACATTGAGCTCAATAGGCTCAGTAAGCTACAGACTGCACACCACCAATTCCTCAGGAAGATAACCAACTTTACAGTGTCCTGCTGTGGAAAACTATTCACCCTGTGGGCAGCATGAGATCAGACCATGGTTGCTTATATTGTGATGAGAAATGGCCAATTATTGACTGTCTCCTTTATTAAGACAGCGTAAAGTATTGAATCCTCTCAGTCCTCAGTTTGTTTGGCAGACACAGTTGTTCTTCTACCATTGCATTTCTGAGAGAGCAGCTGCAGCAGGCATGTTTTCTGCCCCTGGTCATCATCATATTTGTCAGTTCCAACAGGACTTTGTTATTAAAAAGACAGTTGGGCTGAGCAAATAATCAAATTTTATTTTAAATTATGATTTTGGCTTCCAACAATTATGATAACAAGATAATCGAGATAAAATGATTACTGTGTTCATATTGGCAGTCCTTTCTCACATTTTATATACCAAATAAAAATGACATTATAATACGCATCGTATATGAAAAAGTCTCCATGTCTTCTTCATTTTCTTATTTCTATTACTATTTTTTATTATTATTATAAGACATTTCTTTTTTTAATTGTGTTTCAGTTGAATTAGATTTTAAGTTCAAGGAAACCCACTGTTAGAAAGCCAACTTTTTTTTTTTTTTAAGTTCAATAAATGCATGATGTTCCCAAATTCAATGAGTAATCATGTCAAATAACTTTGATCTCAATATTCACCAAAATAATAATGATGATTTTGCCATAATCAAGCAGCCCAGCTTGGTGTTACCACTAGTGACAAAAGCTGTTGCCAAATAAACCAGGACTGAAACCTAAAAGCATTAAAAATGCAGCATGCAATAGTGTGTGAAATTGACCTGAATATGTGTGACTACATATTGTCATCCTGCACTCTTTGGCTACATCAACACGGCAGTAAAATCAGTAACTGCAAAATAGGTAATACCTAATGTCCAACCAATGTAGTGTGTTTTGAAAGACTGATATAATGACATTTTACATTTCTGGTAAACTGTATATTTCTAACCACAGCATGTAGTCACTCTACAGTAAATACCAAATACTAGTGTGAATTTTGTGTGAGTGTTTCAGAATGACAGATCATCATCACCAGTCATTTGTAGTGTTTGTGTCATGTCCATGGGGGACAAAGTCAAGTCATTCAGTTTACTGTTACACACAAATTCATTCAAAACACTAATGCAGGTGGAAATGTGAAAGGTCAAGTTTGTGTGTGTGTGTGTGTGTGTGTGTGTGTGTGTGTGTGTGTGTGTTTGTCTGAATTTTTTTGAGTTCATTACTGCACAGGCATACTCCACCGCTCTCTGTCCATGTGTTTAATACTATATCTTGATTCATGATCTTCTGGTTTGCTGGGATCATTTTTGAGGAAAAGCTGTGTGTATAGCTTATTAGAATAAACATTTGATGTATCAGTTTTTTTCTCTCAGGGGTCAACATGCCCAGAGCAGCACTTCTGCAGGGCAGCTTTGCAGATTTATTGTACCTGACTGTGTGTTTTCACTGTATTTCACAATCAGTGACATTTCAATTAATTTTAATGGAGAAAAGGGGTATTAGTCCCCCTCAAATATGATTACTAGTTGTCATATGATCGGAAGTTTACATTTAGGTACCTTGAGTCATTCCTTTCCATAGTACTTTATTTTTTACTTCACTACATGTCAAAGCAAAATATTAAATTTTTCCACAGAATTGATCTGACAGCTGCAGTTACTTAGCAGTGTTTGTGTGGCAGCTGCAAATGGTTACTTGTGTTTGAATTTTGGGTGTCTGCAAAAGTGCAACAAAATAACACAAATAACTTACCATATAGAGAGAAATTGTTAGCACCCAGACATGAGGAACAGCTGCCTCATGATACAGTATAAGACCTCAAAGTCACATTTTCTTTTGGCTTCTGTGAGCTTAATGGCAGAGAGGTCTATGTGAGATACAGTATATTAGCAACTGATAATGTGGGAATTTGTGTTGGGGATAACTGACTACCAGCTGAAGGAATGAAAAATGAAACCCTTATCACAAAGTGAAACATTAGAATGAATTTTAGAGGCTTATGCCAATTTCCAGCCTGGCAAGACAACAGAAAAGCACAGAGCCTGATACTATGGGCAGCTCTGCCAAGCATGTGAGGACACACACTGATTCACAGTCTGCCTCAGACCTGATAAGAGACAGTGTGTGTGTGTGTGTGTGTGTGTGTGTGTGTGTGTGTGTGTGTGTGCGCGCATGTGCGTGTGTGTGTGGAGTAAAGTTTTTCTGTGGGTGGGTTTCTGTGGTAGGTTATGTTTCATTAGGAAACACTTTAATGGCATATGGGCTCTGCCTGCTTGACTATTAGAATTCTGTATGTTGTGTATTCTACATTACTGAGTAGATGAAAGTACTCCTAAAGGGGGTTGTCCATTCACACCAAATTTCTTTGGGGACCCCAACCAGCGTAGTCAGCCATTGGCCCATGTGCCCTCCTTGAGCCCAACTCCTCATTCACCCTACAGGCCTTCACTTCTAGGGAACTAGGGAGAATAAACTGAAATCTTATTTTTTTAAAGTTCCGGTAAGTCCCATTGAGATCAATATCTAATTTTCAAGCGAGAACTGAGTACTTAGGTGCATCAACCAACTTGAAACAAACAATATAGAATGTAGAATATAATTTGTGAATGATTATACGTATTATGATGCCACACAATAATAGCATAATGATAACAACATAAAAGGAAGATGATACAATATATATATAAATATGGAAATAATCAAATATGATAAAAAGTTTAAACCATCAGTAAATTAACTGAGATGAGTCAGTGCTTTTACCAAATTTCTGAACTGACCATTGGAACTAAAGGTGTGTTGCAATTCATTCCAAACATGCAGTCCAAAGAATTTAAAAGCAGTCTTTCTTAAATTTGTGTTAACCCTGGGAACCTGCAGCATCCAACAGGGTCCCATGTGTTCCAACTCTCCAGCCAATAAATGATGTTTGGAGAAGCCCTTTAAAAATAAATAAAAACAAATGTTGGTTTCTCTTAACAGAGAAAGAGGGCCAACCTACTTTTTGATACAGGATGCAGTGGTGAGTGCAGTAGGTGTCTCCACTTATGAATCTTAGGGCCGAATGGTAGACAGCATTTAATGGCGTAAGAGTTGATGATCTAGCACAGAGAGAAGGATTGCTTCTACAGTCTTTTTTTCTACATGACTTGTCTCAGTATAGAAAACCAAGCTTTGTTTTTAGCATATATTTTGTCTTATTGGCATTGGTAAACAGAACTGGTCCTAAAATTGAACCTTGTGGGACACCTTCAGTTACTGTCAAAAACTCTGATTTGGTATGGTATTATCCATTTTTACACACTGTTGTCTGACAGACAACTATCTGTCTGACAGAAGAACCATTGACTGGTATTAGAATCAATTCCAATACTTGATAGTCTGAATCTGTGGACTTTTAAGTTAAGATCTCCCATAATAGTTACTTCTGATTTCATGATGGCTTAAATTCTCAAAAAAATATCAGCAATCACCTCTAAGGGAGGGGAATGTGGACAATATTTGCCAACAATTGTGAAAACATTTTGACTTTGTTTTATATTCACTATCAATAATTCATGTAGCTTTGGGAGAGACACGTTTCCTAACATGGATGTTTCAATGTTACTTCTGACATAGATTGCCACACCTCTGCCCTCAGTAAGCCTATCACATCTAAATAAGTTGTAGTCATTTAAATTGATATCATTATCCCCAACTGACTTTTTTTAACCAGGTTTCTGAAAGGACTACAGTGTAAGGATTGTAGTGAAACATACAAATGTTAATGTAATCCATCTTTTTCATGATTCTATGAAAGTTGATATGCATTAGACGGAGTACCTTTCTCTTCTTGAAATCTGCTGTCAAGTTCCAGGAAGTACATGGATTCTCTGTAGTAGTCGGTCTATCATTTGTAAATACATCTATGGTGATGAGATTATTGACACAAACACCAGATGGTCTGTGCGGATTACTATGAGTATAATACACATCAGTCAGAGGATGTAATAACAGGATTTTTGTGAACTGTACGTTTTTCTTGCAATTGCCTCTTACTAATCCTGACAGAGATGTGGAAACTTGTAGGGGGGGGGACTTTTTTGGTTGGTATTGGGATATCAAACAGGTCAGCACTGGGCTGACCACAGTGACGTGAGCAGGTGGGAATAGGAGCACAAGGATGACAGATATTGTATGCCATTGGTTTAGGCCTGAATCAAAGCCAGTGGTTCTGAGAGATGAAGGTTGTAGCAGCAGCAGGGGCTTCAGCTGGAGCAGCAGCAGCAGCGGGCTGGGTAGAGGCAACGGCCTGAGGAGCAATATTGGCTGCCAGATATGAAACAGTGTAGGAAGCCGAGCCATCACCCAGTTTGCTTGCCTTGATTCACTAGTAACTTAAAATCTAGCCGTCTGATTGCTCTATCCTTCATCCAGTTAAAAGATGTGATTAAAAAAACTCAAGATCTAAAGCCATGGCATAAGTATGGCATTAAACATGGAATGATGAAACAAGTTAATAATCAGCTCAAGAAATTCACTGTTAAATCCACATCAATCTTGTTTCAGATCTAAACGTTGTATTGTCAGGAAATATTGTGCTCCTGCATGTTTTGTAACAAAAACTGGTAGTTTTGTGAAACATACAGTATAGTATATAATACTGTACCTCTGAGATGTTAGAGTACTGTGGACAGTATACAGTACAGTACTGTAAATACAATAAGGTTTTGTGAAACATGCAGTGATTATATTGAGATGTTTCAGTACTGTGTACTTGATATACAGTAAAGTACAGTATATACAGTATTGTAAAAAAGAAAGTTCGTAACACGAACCAATAACAATTGGTGGTTGCATTTTCCTACAGAATGGCTAGAAGACCTTCTGGGGGTGGACAGCAACGCCTGTCACCCAACAGCAGGAAATTGCCATTGTGGAGATAGTCAGAGCAAACAATGCAATCCGTCTCCACCAGCTACGGCAACAAATACTTGCAGATAGTCAAGTATTCATCAACATAAATCGAGTAAGCATTACCACTATCAGACACATCTTGGTGAAGCACAACATCACCACAAAGCAATTATATAGGGTCCCATTTGAAACGAACAGTATCAGGGTCAAAGGACTTCGACATGAATATGTACAGGTAAGTGTTACAGTCCTTTACATTTACAATACAGTATTGGTCAAATCCAGTAATAGCTGAATATGTACCATTGTATCAGTACCACATAGATACATTCAGATACCTGTGTGTTTGTGTTCTGGGGTGGGGTGGGGGTTCTGTATGTGTAGTACTATGGTTGTGTATTTTGAGTAATGTCATCTACAATATGTATTTTTTGTTACAGAGAATTTTGGACATGGGTGGAGCTGCACAGCCTCATGAATTTATTTACATTGATGAGGCTGGATTCAACTTCAGCAAAACTAGACGGTGGGGTCGTAATATAATTGGCCAAAGGGCAATTGTGCATGTCCCGGGGCAGTGTGGGGGAAATATCTCATTGTGTGCTGCCGTAAGCCTTCGAGACCTACTGCACCATTATGCCGAAGTAGGTCCCTACAACATGCAACATATAATCACATTTCTAGATGCACTTCATGATGCAGTTGTAGAGGACAGATCAGAGCAGCCCAGGTTCATTGTTATCTGGGATAATGTTAGTTTCCACTGGGCTGCTCTGGCCTGGAACTGGTTCACCAACCATGATCAATTCGAAGTTGTATACTTGCCCCATTACCCTGTCCAATGACCGCCAACCACATGCCCACATGCCTCTTCTATAGGCAATGGAAGAGGCCTGTGGAGACATTAAGGTACGGTCAATCCATGGATTGATTCGGCACACAAGATGATATTTTCCCTGATGCTTAGCGGGAGAAAGCATTGCTTATGATGTTGATGAGATCCTGTGGCCAGACCCCAACAGACGGCAGGATCCATAAGCCCACCCACGCACAATTGCAGTGTTTTTCTGTGTTTACAGTAGTATATTTTCTGTTTTATTTTTGTTTTATTTTCTCTTTACTGCATGTACTGTATTGTAAAGCATAGTACTATAATGTCATGTACTGTGTTGTAAAGTATAGTACTATAATGTACAGTATTGAGTTGATGTAATTTGTAACCTTACAGTAATTGTATTACATTACTTTTCATTTTTGGTTGTTGTGAAAACCTTTGTTGGAAAGAACATAACAAAAACTTAGTCACAAAAAGTTTTGTATTGAGCTTCACAGAATGCAACTGAGAAACTGAATAAAAACAGTGAAAATGAAAGACTGCAGTGTTTTATATAAAATACACTAGTGTGTTGCTGCTAATCTGAAAGTGTATGATGTATGATGTATGATGCAAGTGTGTATCATTTTGTCATCAGAGTGACATTTTGACAAAGGATTGTTAGGTCTTGATAGCAGAGTTTCAATTTGACATAGATGTGAATGGTTTATTTCCCAGTGTAGTGTCTTATTTGCTTGTGTGTAGAGTTTTGACACAATGAGCTAAGTTTTGCAAAAAGTGTTCAAGCAATGGGCAAAAAACTGTAACAATATTACATCCTCTATAACAAACTGTAACAACCATCTTTATGCAGATGATACAGTTCTGTAGTGCTTTGTTGACACTTAACACTGAAATCCTACAATAAGCCTTTGATAAATTGCAAGATCCAATTTTTAATTTGAAATTAGTTCTGAATGCAAAGAAGACTGAATACATGCTAATCTCTTGAGCCAGACATATTGTAGACAATGGTTTACATATCACCACTCTGAATGGACACAGCACTGAGACGGTCTCAGAGTACCAGTGTTATAGCATCTGACTGGATCAAAAAGTTATGTGTAAATTTCACATTTACACAACATTGAGTATTTGCACAGAAACAGAGCTAATTTTCCTGTTCTCAGTAGGAAGCAGATAACTGAGGCGGTCTTCTTGTGTGTTTTGGATACTGATGATGTTACGTGTAGACACGCCTCTGCCTCCAGTTGCACAATTGTTTTGAGTTTTAGTGTTTGTTGTAAAATGTTCCAGGTGTGTGCAGCACAAAAACTAACAGCATCGTTCACAAATTGAGTGTTTGCATGCAGGACATCGACCATTAGCCAACTGAGTGGGCTAAATAACATCTGTGGGACCAGTTTAATAAGAAAGTGATGTATGATGTGTGTGTAACCATGTATTACTCACATTGTGGGCACATAAATCTGTTTACACAGTTACATTGTGGGATTTTGGGGTGTTGTCTTTCTAATGGACACAAAACGCAGTCCCCTATAATGTAAATCATTAAATTTTAGGGTGAAGTTTTGGGTTAAGGTTAGGGTAAGGGTCCTGTGCAAGTAGTGGTTGTGGTTATCGTTATGGTTTGAGTCAGTCTTCAGGCAATTAATGTAAGTGTGATGGAAACATGACTTTGTGTGTGTGTGTGTTTTGAACTCACTTCAGAGAACTAAGTGACATCTAGCTGCCTGCCCCCTACAATAAGAACAAACAATCAAAATAAAATTACTCAATGTTCATTTGACAAATACAAATATCCTACAATAATGGAATCAAATTAAACAGTTAGATCAAAATTGAAAGTACACCCTCCCAAACAAGTGCTACACTAATGTGCTGAGGTGGAGTCTGAAACTTGTTCCTGCAGCTAAAGACTGAATTCAGTGGGAAGTTAATTCCACCACTGCGGGTCAAAAAAAAAAAAAAAGACTTGACTGAAATGAGTGACCACAAGGTTCCTGGAGTGACCAGGCAACCAGTCATCCAGAGGCAGAGGAACAGTGGTTGTGCTGGAGTCCAGGGTTTAATCATGGCTTGGAGGAGGGAAGAAACAGTTTCAGGTCTGGTAGGCCAACTCCAGAGTCTACAACTGGATGTGAGCTGCAGCAGGGAGCCAGAACAGAGAGGAAAACTTTGTTGGATTGAGCATGAGACAGACAGCAGATTCTGGACCAGTTGCAGAGGTCTGGTCACAGAGTTGCAGTATTCCAAGCAGTTCATAGGATCCTTCTAGTTACATTCTGCTGCCTCCCTGATCTCTCTCCAACTCTGTCTTGTCCATGTCTTTGTAGTCTCAATGCACTGAATCATACAAACAGGGATGGGGCTGCATGTGATTGCACGCACAAAACAAGTGATGGAAGGAATATTTTCACATCTCTACAGACTGGCCCGATGGCTGCATGATTGTTAGATGTCTGTTTGAGTACAGAAAAGAGTATTTGATTAGAGCTTTTCTGTTTACAAATGCGTTATTACCCACAAAGCAACTAAAAATTGTTGATGACCTAATGTATCTTTCAGGACCAGATCCTGGATACTTACCATGTCGGTAGTTATCATGGAGATCCCCGTGCATTTTTTTTTTTTTTTTTTTGAGAAAACCCAAAGAGCATGTTTTTGTGTTTTTTAACTAAATCCCACCATCATTAAGTATATGTATTTAGTAGGATATGTATCAAGCTTAAGCTGCATGTACTAGGTCAGTAAGAGAAGATTATAAATGAGCAAATGTAGGAATACATCATTTTTGCATCTAGGATTTCATTTATTTTGGGATGGTAAGTAACAGGAATCTTCATTTTATACTCTCAAAAATCTATATATTCTAAACTTCTGACTGCCTTTTAAATTATAGTTGGTTTTGGAATTGCAATTTAGATTTGTATCAGTGATACCTTCCCGAGTTCAGATCCCAAGTTAGTGGTTTGATCCAGATGTGCAGTGTGGGACTACTGAACCCTCTGGTAAACGAACTCCCTGTGCCTCTCTGCTCAGTTTCTTTTCCTCAAAGCATCTCCATTTTCATCATCATACTCGTGTCAGAGAAACCATGTCAGATGCTTCCTCCTGGCTCCTCATAATTGTTGTAAATTCAAGATTTTAAATCTATTTATATGCATCTAATAAGACAACATGAAATGGAAATATCACCGCCTTATATTAACATTAAGTACTTACACTGATAGTGAATCTGAAGTTAAAGCAGTGAAGCTCATCTCCGGGGCTCAGAGTGCCCCTATTGGGTGAGTATGAGTCACATATATGTTCTCTAATGAGCTGACAGGCCATATCAGTGATGAGAGTCTGCTTGTCTGTGTGTGTGTGTGTGTGTGTGCGCGCGCACATGCGTGTGTGAGTGTAGGCACATGTATTCCTTTGCCAATATGTGCACATTTCTCTGCTACTTTCAATGTGTGTGTATATAAGAGTGTGTGTGTGTGTGTGTGTGTGTGTTTGCCTGTGTGTCTTGTGAGCATAAGTGATTTGCACCTTAGGGCTCAGAAGAGTATCGAGGCCATTTGAACCAGGGCGACATCAGAGGTATGCAAATCACATACACACACCAAAAAACACACATCACACAGTTTCACAGTCCTCCACCCCCCCCACCCCACCCCCTCTGTGTTATCTTGCCATTGGGCAGCAGTTTCCTGCGACACTACATACTCTCAAGTGTATCCCTATGCCGCACACTGTAATATGCTGCAGATCAGTTTGGGTCATTGTTTCAGTGGTTTATGGAAAAGATGACAAATACAAGAAAAATAAAAATAAGTGATTATGACTGCAGCAATGAAATGCTGGTTTCTGTGGAGACCTGTATGAACTTGAGTATACAGAAGAAAAACTTTTGGAGACTGAACAGGTCAAAAGAGAGAGAGGGGAAACTTGACTGCGAGAGGTATGTGTGAGTAGAAGTTGAGAAAATGTAGTGCCACAGGAAAGGGTTGAAAATATTAATATAGTGTACACTTAAACTGATATCGATTATTTTAGGTGGGCTTTCTTTTAGGTGTCGGAAATATATTTTTCTGCTGACCATGCCCACATAAGTCTGTTGCTTAGCTTCTGTGCCAGTTGTTTGGCAGTGTCTGCTTCTCTAAAACTGGGGGTATGCCAACCGCCATTTACTGTTGCTAATATGCTGACTATGCACAAGTACCTTACACAACCCCTTTTCAAAAAACCTAAACTGTCCCTTTAAGTGGGCTACATCTGTGCCCAGTTCTCCCTATTCATTCTAATTACATCATGGTCGGTTGATCCAGTGCTCTGCTGGACTCCCACCATCCCTCCTCTGCAAGCTGCAGCCGTGCTGTCAACAATGTTGCCAACTCTGGCAAGACAAATAAGCAACCGCACCAAACAGGCATAATGTTAATAAAGCTGGTCATGGCCTCAATGTAAACGGGCTCAATAAATGAGTGATTGTTGGATTGCTCACAAAGTGTGCTGTACAAAGTGTGTTAGCCTTCTCATATGCCAATCCTGTACTTTTGAGAAAAATCTTCTTGAGTTTTCTTTTCTCTCCATGTAACCACAGCAGTAATATGTTTTTGATAGCACAGTTCAACATCCGCTCCTCACTCAGAGGAGGAAGCATGCTTGTGTTATAGAGCTTTTGCTGAGTCTTTATTAGTTACCACTTGCCAATATCATTAGAAATCAACATTAATTTCCATAATTACGCAGATGATACTCAGCTATATGTATCTGTAAGCTCAAATGATTACAATTCTATCAATAGCTTAATTGCATGCTTACAGCTTCTACTGAAGAGAACATACTCATATTCATTGTGATATAACACTCCGCTGTTGACAAAAACCAAACAGAGAGCCCTGTTACTCCAATCATAAGATCTTTACCTTGGTTACCTGTCTGTCACAGAATTCTTTCATTGGTTTTTAAATAAGTGAATAGCTTTGTCACATCCTATCTGTCTGACATTGTTAAGACATACAGTATGTGCCTGCTAGGTCACTTAGATCCTCTGACTCAAACCTCTTGTCTTTATTTTATTGTATTTTCCTTGTTTTTGTGGTTTTATCACACATCATTATTTGTTTTTATGTTTAGCACTTTGTGTGCATTTTATGCTTGAATTGTGGCATATATATAGGAACAAAATTTATTGTTCTTATTCTTATTCTGTGGGCTACAAAGGCCCCTGTAAGGCAATTGATGAGCTTTCAGTAGCATTGAATTACCTATTAGTGACAACATTCATACACGATAATTGTTTTTAAGCTTAAAATGACTTGCCACTGATCATAAATCATCAAGCTTTCAATCCATGATTTATTGTATTGTATTCACAAGAAAAAAAGATTGAATAGCAATCTGAAGTGTTCAGCTAGCAAGAACTGCAAGGTTCTTAACATCTGCTTACCTCCTGTGTAGGCAGTCCCCTTACGACCCAGGAAAGACGTCTGTTAAAACTGGACTCATTTTTGAAAACTCTCCAGAATCATCAAAGCAGGAGACATTAATCCATACACATACACACAGCTAAGTGTCAACCCAATGTTTAATGTAATGTAGTCAATGTTGGCACCTTGCCTGATATGTATGAGGCATTTAAGGCACAATCCACGCTGACAAACAAAGTGGGTACTGCAAGGTTCACAGGGAATCAAACCCATGTCTCTGCTGACAGGCTGGAAAGGTTCCTAAAATGTCCTGTAATCTTTTTCCACCGAGAAAATTATCCCCTAACAGCTGAGTGGTACCTCAGCTCGTTGCCATGGTGAACCTCAGCAGGTCTGACCTGCAGGTGTGTGTGTGGCAGTCTGTGTATGTCTGTTTGCATCTGTGTGTGTGAGCAGGTGAGAGACAGAAAGAGAGTGAGATTAAAATTAGGCAGATTTTGAGCCAGAATCCTCTCCTCACGACATTAGCTCACCCTCTGCTAGCCTCAGTGTATGTGTGTGTGCGTGCATGTGCACCTTCACTTCCCTTTGAGAGAGTGTGTGTGTGTGTGTGTGTGTGTGTGTGTGTGTGTGTGTGTGTGTGTGTGTGATTGTTGAAGTTTGTGTTTGTGTGAGAGAGAAGCACTGAGGGCAGTAGAGTTATACACCAGTTGACAGTCTGCATGATAATGAGCTGTTAGGTAGCAGACTCTGCCTTAGACACACACACACACACACACACACACACACACACACACACACACTGACAATGCTTCCTTTCCTTCCTTACTCATATGCATTTCTTCTCATCCCTCGTTTCCTCCCTCCCATGTCTTCTTTATCTTTTCTTCTTTTTTTTTATCAGCTTTGTTGTTATTTCTTCTCTCTCAGAGCTTAGTCCCCTCTTCTCTTCAGTCAAGCATGGTACACACACATACACACGCAATGCCGCTGAGAGTCAAAACACACTGTGTGCATGTGTGAAATGAAATTGTGTTCTGGTGCACAATTAGACACTGGACGTTACCTTCTTGTGGAACTTGGGATTATTCTGTTTGACTCCAGAGAGAGTAAAACGTTGTCATAAAAATTATAGCCTCCCTTGAGCTGTCTTGAGGACTGTCTTGTACCTCAATCACCTAAAACAATAGACCTGAAATGAATGATACATTTGCTGAATGTGGTGGAACATATACAAATATGTGTTTGATTCCAGCGAGAGCAAAATGCTGTCATATGAATTATATGTTCACTGCAACATGCAGAGCATGAAAAAAAGACGAGCTTATAAGTGCATCCAAGGAGAAGATGAAATGGCGGAAGCCGGGACACTCGTAAGAATGTGTTTAACTAGGTTACTCAGGCTCTCAAATCTCACTTCACAAGTAAAATGTACAGCAGAAAATTGCATGGCTCATCCACCCCACTGATATTAGGAATGAATAAACTGCTCTGTGCACTTAAGTCAACATTAGAATGTAGAATTATCACTTTATAATCATGCTGCCTTAAATACATGCCTGTCGCAGTCCAGTCAGCATGCTAACGATCAGTATATGGTGAAATAACACAACTACAGTGCTCCTGTTACGAAGAAAGGTATACTTGGAAACAGCATAATAAATTGATATAATTTGGTGAAATGAATGAGTAGAACACATACCATAATAAATAAAAATGACCACAAGTATTTCCTGTAGTTTCTTCTTTCTGTTACACATGCATGCACACATTTGTATACACATACAATTCCTCCTAGATGCACATACTGCTGACTCTGTGTGTGTGTGTGTGTGTGTGTGTGTGTGTGTGTGTGTGTGTGTGTGTGTGTGTGCGCGCGTGTGCACACACGTGCTCTTCTGTCAGAATGGCCTACTCTACATTTGCTGTATCTGTGCCAACCCAGTGGCTAAGCACAGTCCACCTCTCTCTTTCACTCAGTCACTATATATGCCTCTACTTACAGTATTTGTGTGTGTGCATGCATCTGTGTGTGTGTGTGTGTGTGTGTGTGTGTGTGTGTGTGTGTATAGCTTATGAAGGTTTATAAAAGCAGTGGTGGCAGAGGAGGAGATGAGAAAAGAGGAGGAGGAAAGGGTATGAGATTGATGAGGAGTGAAGGGAGAGAATAAAGATGGAGAAAGACAGAAAGGAAGGAGGATGAGAGGAGAGGAGAGGAGAGGAGAGGAGAGGAGAGGAGAGGAGAGGAGAGAGATAGCCAGCGGGGCAGGAAGGAGCTTTGTGTGTGTGTATGTGTGTGTGTGCATGGGTATAGTGGGAGTGTTAGGAAGTGAAGCCAAGTGTAAAGAAATAATCTTGACAAAGCCTGGAAATGTTGCAGCTCAGTAGTTGCCAGAGCCAACACACAGCTCTAATGTTGATAAATGTTTTTATTTCATTGACTTAATGAGTGTGCCTGTCATTTAAAAAAAGCCAGGATAGTACTGTACCGGGATTATTTTTCCTCTGTTAGCAGTTTGACATTTCAGTGTTGTCTTAATAAACCGCAATGTAAAGAGGAGTGGTGTTGTCTCCACTTGGTCCAATATTTCCTAACCTGGCTTCAGAAACACTACCCACAGCTGTTTCTACTTTGGAAAAGCAAATGAGAAAATCAGAGTTCTGCAGACGGGATTAAGTGCCACACATCTGCTGCACCTTCTTTTGCTTTGCTTTGATTTGTGTTGCTTTTTTTTTTTTTTTTTTTTAAACTTCACAATGCACACACATCCATATCAACACATCTGATACCAGTAATGCTCCTCACATTCAAATTTTTGTCTGAGTTTATTTTCCCTTTTACAATCAATAACTTGTTTATTGGCATTTTTGTGATCCATTACATCGTTTTCATGGCCAGTGGGCCTGGTTATGACAGCCAGGGACTTTACCCTTTTTCATTACTTTTGTAAATTTGTTCAAAATGTGAGTTTTGTAGAATATAGCAACTAGTCATGCATTTGATTTTGTGTGTTTTTTGGGTCTTGGTTAGTTTGTTTTGGTATGTTTGCAATTAAATATTAAACATACTAGAGATGTAAATAGAACTTGTCACGTGTGCCAGTTAACAGGAGAGCTGAACCGGTGCGTTAAGCCTGCTCCACTACAAACATATCCCTTGTGGACTGTGTGGGCCTGCTGCTGTGCTCTGAATCAGGCAGACAGAGAGATGTGCTGTTATGTGAGAGCAGATCACACTGAATGGGCCTAAGAAAAATACTAAACTTCTGTGACTGTGTGTGTGTGTGTGTGTATGCGTGTGTGTGGTTGTTGGGAGGGGAAGCCTGTCTCTTCTCTTTACGATCACACACTCTTCTCCCTCTTGTTATCTCCTTTCTCCTCAGTTTGCTCTCTTGCTTCTCATGCTCCTCCTCACCTCTCTCTCCTCTTATTGCCTTACTTTTTCCCGTCCTTCCATTTCTCCACCTTTCGTTCATGATTACACCTTTCATCTTTCATTCTCCACTGATTTCCTTCATTACCTGCCCTGACATTTTCCCCCTTGATTTATGTCCTGTCCTCTGTGTGTCAGGGTGACCAGAACAACCAGGCTGGTGAGGGGTTTTTGACCTGTTACCAAGGTAACAATGTACAGTGTGTCTTTTTACCTTCTCACCATCCCTATCTATCTATCTATCTATCTATCTATCTATCTATCTATCTATCTATTTAATAAAGTAGATTTTATCATGTTCTACAACATGATGCCTCTATTTGCTGATCTCAGCCTGTTTCAATACTTCCTTCCTGTTTACCTGTTGTCATGCAAAGATGTTTCACATTAAAAGCCTTCCAGTGGCTCAAACAAGGATTTGCTTTCCAAGGAGTCATTACCTTCTCTTTCCAAAGTCTTATTTTTCTGCAACATTTTAACACACTTATTCACTCAGTTTCTCTCAATAGTGTCTTCTGATTGTCCAGCCCCCAAAATCCTGACGAGAGGAGCAGATCGAAATGTTGATGTTGCTCATCAACATCTGAATCGCCTTCTTTTAAGCATTTTTTAGTGAGCAGCTGCTGACATCTTTGTTGTGGATAGTTACCATGGTTACAGGTATTGTTCTTGTCGATCATTAGGTCAGTGAAACAGTCTCTTCTTTCTTCCTCTCTGCTCTGCAGTAATATACTGACTGTTCTCAGTAAATCCAGTTATCAATTCCAAACGCCAGTTGTTTGAATGCAGTGACCTTCCTCCTCACCTAGCATTGCCACAGCAAGCTGCTCTCTTCACTGCAGGGCAGCTGATAATTCAGAAGTTGGATTCACTCACCTGTTCATTAAAATACTCTTCCTTGTCTGGGTTTAGCTTAGGACGAAAACATAAATGTAAGATTATGTGGAGATATTCCTATAGGAACAGGTAGAGGAAGATTCAGATGATTGACCATCAGCATTAATCTTGGAACTTACTCATTCCTATCAGTAGCTACTAGAAACATAGATGACTGATAGTCATCATCAGGCCAAATGTCCACTCTGACTCATGGATGAACTGATTAGAATTGGGTGGTCAAAGGTCAAAGATCCCTGTGACTTCAGGTAACACATTTTTTGCCCATAAATCAAAACTTCATACACTGATTGTGACCGAAACTCATACAAATGTCTAATAGGGGTGACTGTGACCATATTTCACATTTGGTCAGATCCTGAATTGGTGACACTAATATTGGGTCCCACCCTGAAACTGTGCTGATTGTAGAGATAATCTGAAGATGTGTGTGAAGCATCCACTTTTTGGAATTTCTAGCTTCTTTCCAGCATCATCCATATTTGAAGCATTCTCTATTGTCGTGGCTACAACTTTTTGTAAAGAATTTGACTCTTAAAAGAACTTTCACAATAATAGACATGCAGTAGAACAACAGAGTCAAACTTAATGAAGTCAGGTCAGATCAGTTTTATGGGGTTAGGGTTCAGGGGGGACTGTTTTACTAATCAAGCGCTACAGTGTGTGATATTTGTTGTTCATTTCTCTATTTGTCTTTCAGTTGTCCTTTATTTTTATTTGTTGGTGATAAATGGAATACATTTCACCATAGATTACTTTTTACTTTTTTGTTTTCAATTATTAGTGAGCAGCCCTTATATCTCAAACTTGAACCTTTTGCCATTATATGAAAATTATTTACCACATTTACAGTAAGATAGTGCTGATGTGATGGGTAATGCTGTTGTTTCCTATGATTTTGGAGGTACTATTTTGAAGCTCAATATAAGTGTAGAATTGTTCCCTTTCTAACTGGGAAGGCAAATTGCATGACTTCGAAGCCCTAATACTATAAGCCTGTCACTAGCATTTTAATGTCAGCAATTTTTGCACTAAAACGCTTTAAAAATGCTTTATTTGTATGCATGTCTACGGAAGACTGTAAATCTTGATCTGTCAGTTAATCTTCAATTATTCAAATTCAACAAAAACATGGAATGATTAATTCAATGGCAAACTCTCTCTCTCTCTTTACAATGTATCTACATGGATGTGTGTGTGAGCATACATGTACACAACATTTCACTCTGCTGTTTCACTTCAGCTAAATAAATGCAGAGAAGACCAGAAATAAACACAGGGACACACTTGTGCCAGAGGCTCGTGCATTTATTTCTATGTCTCCCAACCGTCCTCTAGCTATTCTCTCCTTTTCATCCTCCTCTCCCTCTCTTCCTCCATACTTTACCTCCCTCATTTTCTCCTGTCTCACTTGCTTTAATCTGCTACTTTCATCTCCACCCAGTGGTTTTTAATCTTTCTGGTAAAAGACTAATTCAGTAAGTAAAAGACTAATTGAAAAACAGTAAGATGTAGCTGGAAGAAGACAGTGGGAGAAACCATGAGAGGAAAAAAACAACACTTTAGACAGGTAGAAAAATGAGTAATTAGTTAACAGTATAGTATACATTATATATTCCATACAAAGAGGGAAAACTGAAAGGAGAAATCTGACCAAAATAAAAAGATTAAAAAATGTCCACTATCAGTGTGGATGAAGATGGAGATGGATGGAGAAGGAGGAGGAGAGATGTGAAAAAAAGACAAGCAGATTAAGTGGGAGGAGTGAAGAGATCAAAAGGAGGAAAGGAAAATAGGAGAGGCGAGAGAGACAGTGAGAGAGAGGAGCTGAGACGAATGGAGAGAGGATTAGAGTCATTGTGTTTAGTAAAGCAAACCAAGCATTAAACCAGCACAGAGAGAGAGACAGAGAGAGAACGACGATAAAAATGAAAACGAAAATGTCTGAATGTTCTTGTTCCAAGTATGTGGAGCATAGTGACAAGCGGCCCCTCTGTGTTCTGTGTTGACTCTAGGAACAGACAAGCCACAAGACTTATACACTTAACCCGGTTCATTCACTCTCGCCCTGCATGGCTTTATTTTATGTATGCAAGAAGTAAAGCAAACAAGTCCACAACAAGGCAGGGCTCATTTCGTTGGTCAACACTACACCTGGCTTTCTGTTGGATGGGGAATTTCAACACGGTGTTAGGCTTTCGCCTGAGAATTTGTGTTGGACCCAAAGATGCAGACCAGAGACAGAGATATAAAAAAATAATACAATTTATTTTTAACACAAAGGGTGAAACAGAAAACACACTCATAAGGAGTGAATACAGAAATAAACAAAAGGCGCACTCAAAAGGAGTGAGGAGAAACTCAGGAAGCTCCAAAGAAGCGGGTTTGAGCCATGGCATGCACTGACATGGCAGAAGACAATGAAACACAAAAATCACACAATAAGTGGCAGTGCAAAATGAGTTAACATTAGTACCTCTGCAGTAGAGGAGATAGCATAGCGTAGTGCTCACAAACAAAGACACCACCAGGGATTCAGGACAATCCAGCACAGGATGGAGAGAGTTCTCCCCTTTTACACTATGTTTACACGTAGCCGGCTATTTTCATAAACGGACATTGACCAGCTCCGTTTTCAAAAATAACAGCGTGCACACGTGTCCATTTTCAGAATACTTTTCATTTATGCTAACCCGTGTATGTAAGCCGTCGACACTGGTGGTGATGTGGACTGGCTCTTCGTGTGTGTGTGTGGGGGGGGGTGTTGCAAAATTGCTGACCTCCAAGCACTCATTCCTCTCTGCTCTTCGATATAATAGAGCAGCTGTATTTGCAAATGCAAACATATGAAAAGGGTTTGCACCAACATAAATGCGACTGCTACTCTGAATGCATCCATGATCACCATAGCCAAATGAAAATGTAAACATAGATCGCACTTTTGGCGCAGGTGCAAGTTCTGGCACATAATGTGACGGCTACCTAAAACTCAGTTTTTCTCCATTTACATGCAATTGTGCAACCGAAGTTTCCAAAATCTCCACTCTGGCCGGAGTTTTTAGAATGCACCGTTTTCAGAGGCGAATTCTAAACGAAACGAGGGGCACAAACGAAGGGAAATGTCTCCGTTTTTCAGAATATCCTTGTACGTGTAAACGGGGCTTTATTCTGTGCCTTAATCAGGATCATGCTTGTCAGGTGTGTACATAAGGAGGCGGAGCTGGCTGGGTGTAGGTGAACAGCCAGCTAGACAGACAGAGGCGAACAGACAGGCAACAATAATACTGGGAACAGGAAAACATATACTAGGAATAGAACAGGTCTGTAGGATCGTAACACAGGGTTGTTGCACAAAAAAATAAATACAAGAGCAGAGCAGAAATGTGAGAACGCACCAAAGCAGCCTGAGCACGAGGAGAAGAGCTGAAGACAGAATGCAAGAAATCTGCGCAACAACTATATGTATAAGTGTAAGCATGCGGTTTGAGCAGGAGCGGAGCAAATCTAATTGCAAGCAGGGGCCATTTGAGTGTGAGGACCAGCTTTTGAGGGGAAGAATTACAAAATCTGACTGAAAAACCATTAAGTCATGCTCTCAAATTAAAAGACCATACTCTTGAATAAAGATAGGAAAAAGCCTTAAGTGCCCTAGAAAGAGAGGAGAATGAAGAAAGCATGTCAGTATAATAATTTGGTCCTAACCTAGTGAGTGATGTGCATGTAATGTAAAGCTGATGCTTTGACTTACATGTCTGGACATGAATACTCTCACTTTAGTACTATTTTTGAGATGATAAAGGTTTTATGTGGTAACTGATATCATTTGACTGCTAAAATTATGATCCAATTCCACGACAAAACCCAGACTTCTGACTTAAAGATTTTACAGATAAGGATGTGTCCTGTCCTCTGTGTGTCAGAGTGACCAGAGCAACCAGGCTGGTGAGGGGTTTTTGACCTGTTACCAAGGTAACAATGTACAGTGTGTCCTTTTACCTTCCCACCATCCCTATATTATAGGTCACACCCATCAGTGATGCTGTGACAGTGACAGAGAAAGAGAAACATCAGAAAGGAGAGAAGACACTATCTCTTCAAAGCTTATATTTCGGCCAGAAGCAGACAGGAAACAAAAATATAGCAAAACACACAAAATTGAAGCTGAGCTCAGACATAAACTCTGGCAGCAACTCTGTGGCAAAGTCATTCTTGTCAAGCACAGGCCGAAGAAGAGAAAAGTCTGATGTACTCCCACAGGCTGACGAGCTGATTGAGTGTTGATTGTAGGCAGCTGCAAAGAGTCAGCTCTCAGCCAGGGAGGCAGGTAGGGACTTCTGTTGGATCTGGAAGATAGTGCATGGATTAGTGTCAGTCAGCATGAGAAAACTATCTTCCAACGTGACAGATTCTGGCTGTGAAAGGGTGAAACAGTCTTGAAACTTTCAACCAGTGAGGGCAGTCAAACATTTTTTTATAGATGGTAAATGGACTGTTTTTATATGCCGCTATTCTAGTCCATTGACCACTCAAAGCACTTTTACAATATGTCTGCATTTACCCACTCACACACACATTCATACAATGGTACCGAGGCCACCTGCTCATTACAGGAATTAACTATGACACATAGACTGCTGAAGATCGGACCATGAACCTTCTGATAAGTGGACGACCACTCTACCTCCTGAGCCACAGCTGCCCGACGTTAATTAAATCTTTAAGTGTGTATTGTGCAGCCTTTCACTGTGGTGGTGGTGGTGATGCTTGTGGTACTCCTCAGGTCATTCTGACCTCCTGCAAGAAAGATTACCAATGTAGATCGAACATAATTCCTGTCTAGGAAACTGGATTTGAACCAGGAACAGTGCCACAGTGACACAGACTTGTCCTACCTGTTCAACAATAGGGTGTATTGAACTGTGTCTAAAGAAGCATAAGGCTGGCACTAGTCTATTTCTATGGGGTTTTTTTTTTTTTTATATATATATATTTTAGCCATACTCGCAAGAGGAATAAATAAATGTATAAATCAGCTGCTGAAAACTACGACCATGAGAGTCATGAGATCATCAGTTGTGTGTTCAGATGTCCATGGCACGAATGGCAAATGTGATGTAATTAACATAGAATTAGCCATTTAGCATCTCCGATTACAAATATGATTGTAATCCATTATAGTTTATTGTAGGCTAAATGGTGGTAATGCACGTGGAGTTATTTGGTAAATGCCAAAAGGGCCAGAGGTTGGATAAGTTGTACAGTTTTAGCAGATAACAATAACAGCTAGCGAGCTAACAACTATCCATAAACTAACATAAACAAATGGGCAAATCACATTTATGGACTATGAGCATGACATGGCCTGTCACTTACACTGCCTCGCCTTCACAAATGACTGTATTCCAACTATAATGCTTTAGCATGGACAGATACTATTGAGCAGGCGTTCTCAAACTTATTGCTCCCCATCTGATCTTTATTCAGGGGCAGAGGACTGGAACAATTGAGGATAACAAAATAACATTTAATCAATTCTTGTGACTGAGCCAGCATGAAACTACATCAGACAAGGCTTAGACAATTAGTCCATGTTTATTTCTGCCTTGGACATATTCTTACAACCATGTTGACACTGGCTTTCAAAATTGTGAACTAGACAAAAGGGGTCTTAAACTACATTTGTCCAAGTGCCGGAATTGTTCTTAGCAGACACTGTGGAGGTTGAACTTAGATACAACCATGTTTCCAAATGTGATGATTTGCAAAACATTGAAATCCCATATTTAATTGAAAGCAGCACAAAGACAACATGTACAAATGTTGAAACCGAGAAATTTCAGCGTTTTTTTTTTTTTTTTTTTTTAATTATATCTATTTAGAATTTGATGCCACAACACGTTTCAAAAAGTTGGCACAGTGACAAAAAAAGTTGTGAAATGCTAAAAAAAAAAAAAAAGTAAATATGGGGCAGGGTTTATTCCTCTTGACAGACTGCGCTGACAAAAAGTGCAACAATTTAAAGAATAATGTTTCTCAATGTAAGATTGCAAAATATTTGGGTATTTCATTGTCTACAGTACATAATGCCATTAAAAGATTCAGAGAATCTGAAGAAATCTCTGTATGCAAGAGGCAAGGCTGGAGGTGCATTAGTGCACGTGACATTTGTATCCTGGACACTTGTGAAGGCACCATTAATGTTGATATGCACAGGTTTTTTGAACAAATTATTCTGCTAAGTAAACAACGTTGTTTTTCAGGGAAGGCCTTGCTTATTTCTTATATCTTGCTTAGTTCTGTATTAAAAGAGTGTGGGTGCTAAACTGGCCTATAGTCTCAACTTGTCACTTGTTGAAAATGTTTTGCGCATCATGAAATGTAAAATATGACAAAGGAGAGCCCGAACTGTTGAGCAGCTGAAATTGTACATCAAGCAAGAATGGGAAAACGTTCCACTTTCTAAGTGACAGCAGTTGGTCTCCTCAGTTCACAAACGCTCACAGAATGTTGTTAAAGGGAGAGCTGATGCACCACAAACATGAGCCTCTCCCAACTTATTTGAAACATGTTGCTGGCATCAAATTCTAAATGAGGATAGAATTTTCCAGAACAAGGAAACTTCTTAGCTTCAACATTTGATATGTTGTCTTTGTGCTATTTTCAGTTAAATATGTTTTTTTTTTTGTTTTTTTTTGTAAATCATCACATTCTGTTTCTATTTACATTTTGCAGTGTCCCAACTTTTTTGGAAATGGGGTTGTACAAAAACATTACTGTTTGTGTTTCTATTAACATTTTCACATTCTTACAAACTTAATGTTATGTCAGTGTGAACAGGCTCCTAAAAGACAGACTGGCAGTTTGAAATTGTTAAGCCATAACAGGGACTGTATATGAAAGAGTGAGCATACAAGGGGAGCAAGTGTAATGAAATAAGAACAGGGGCAATATGATCACATTTTCTAGTTGTGGTTAACATTCTAGCAGCAGTCTTTGTACAAGTTGATGTAGGTTAGCCAGAGAAAAGTCAAGCCTAGATGAGACAGCTTGAACAAGTGTTTCAGCATCAACACTCGAGAGAATGGGATGAGTGCTGGTAATGCTTTCTAAGAGAAAATACACAGTCTTTGTAATATTGCTGACATGCTCTTCAAGGGAGAAATTGGGATGAAACAGAACACTGAGATTTCTAATACAAGGACTTTGTGAAATTGTTTCTTGAGACTCACTATTATTTTGTGGCTTTTTAAAAATATGTTTTATGTGTTGGAACTCTTTAATTTTATTAGTTTTTATATAGCACTTTGTAACTTTGTTTTTGAAGGTGTTACATGAATAAAGTTATTATAATGTGGGGATGATACTCCTGCCAGTATAAACCATGGAGGCTGTGCTGCTTTGTAACTCATCTTGCAATGAACATGAAGGTAACAGTATGTTTTCATTGCTAACATGATATCTGATACAGTTGCAGTTGAATTGACAGGTGACTGTGGCCAAACACTCACTTGGTTAGATTTTGTTCAGATCTGATTCTGGTATTCCTGCCAGGTATTCATATAGACTTTTTCTGCGTTTCCGCCAATCGCTATTCATGCTCCAGTTTATTTGCTGGCAGCGAGATTCTGCACTTCGAAGGGTTAACCCTAACCCTCATTCAAAGCCTGGAAGACAAATCGCTATCTGCTTTGCAAGTTGGCAACCTGTTCTGGTTGATAGTGCCTTCATCGGGACTTTCTGTCTCGTGCTATGGCAAAGCTGAACCCTGGACAGTTAGCTGTGCACTGACATTTTCACAGCAAACATGACTGCCCCTGATTTTTGGGTCACATTGTGTTTCCTTCTTGTTCTTTTGTTCATATTGGTATGATAGCAAATTCAAAACTATTGGCTGTTGGTCCTAGTGGACATTAGTGATGCCAGGTTTTCCCTACTGTAGTTGATCTCAGAGTCAACGTCACATTGGTCATCCAATATATATAGTGTCTGTATTTGTGTGTGTGTGTGTGTGTGTGTGTGTGTGTGTGTGTGTGCGTGCATGATTGCATTTGCTCTGTGTGGGTGCTGGCAGACAGAGCAGACCTAACGTGGTGCATAATTATTTCTAGAGAGACAGCAAGGATGTAAAAGAGAAAAAGACAGATGGCAAGTTAGCAGTGAGGACCATGAGTGAGAAAAAAGTCAAAGAGATGCAAAAAGAGCAAGGTAATGATTGGCAGAGACAGAGACAGATGGGAAAGAGCGAGGCTGAGGGAGGGAGGGTGAGATGGAGGGATAAGGAAAGATGAGACATGACAAGTGGGGGAGGCAGACAGACAGCAGAGGGATGGAGGGGCAGGCAGCTATTGTGTGCTGGCCCTGCAGTGAACCTGCTGTTTGAAGTGTCTTTTTTTATTGGTGAAAAACACAAACAGTAGTGACTGTACAGATACAACAATGATAGAAATGGGGGTAAAATATACAAGGACAGACGGTGTGTGTGTATATATGTGTGTGTGTGAATGGATCAGTCAGTGAAGGGATCCCCCCTGACTCCCCTTTATTTTATTTATGTATTTATTATTTATTCATTTTTGATCTTGCTTTGGGCTGTGCCCAGACCCAGAGCAGGGGTGTAAATTGACTCAGCCTCTGGTGACACTCTGTTTTCTGTTCTGAATGACGAACAGATGAGATTGGGTTTGTCCTGGTCTGACTGCAGAGAGTAATGTTATGATGGGGCTGCAAGCATGGCTGGGTGCACGTCTAGCTTACAAATGTGTGTTTAAGACATTGAAGATGAGACAATGTTGATGCACTGCAATGTCCACAACATGAACCCGGCCTTTCAGGATGCTGTTGCAAAATTGAAAACATGCAGAGACGCAATGAATGCTGTGAAAGACATAATCAACATGATCAGGGACTCACTGAAAGGTTGGCATGGTTTGACTTCCGCAGACCAGCAGGTGAGAACAGCTTACTCCTGCTTCGCTGAATCTGCTAGACAATGCGAGTTACCGGTGTAACTGGTTATACCTACTCAAAGACCTAGGGCTACACGGCTACAAGAGGACTGCATAAAGCCACCAGGGAGGTTTTTGAAGAGGAAGAGAAGGCAAGCTTTTGGCTTTGGTTGGGAAGATGTGATAAGACATGGGGAGCTTGCAACTCCTAAAGTAGGTTAGCTGCAGGGGTTGTCAAGAAGATGTCCCTGCTTCTTTGCCTGCCACAAGGAAATGTTCTGGGATAAGGGCCAAAACGTGTGAGAGAATGGTGGTCCCCAGCAGACCTCCCTGCACCTAAAGATTGGGCACCGGGGGAGGTGCAGCAGGCATCAAGGCATAGCTGTAGAAAAAACAGGTTAAGCAATTAGAACACCTGTTTGTAGTTATAGTTATTAAAAAGGCCAATATTAATGGCAGGTCTGTTAGACACTAACCTTTGTCTCCTGCACTGAAGTCTCATCTGCTGACATCTTTGCTATTTGTCTCACTACCTATAGAACACACTACTTCCTGCACTGACATCAAATGCAAAAGTGGATGTAAATCATGAGGTACAGAATAATCCAATAAGGACATGATTCCACAGGACACTAGGTTACAAAAAAACAGGTGTGGCATCATGCACCATGAAATGGCATCTGGCCTCTTGCACCAGCTGCCCTGGGGCCTCCTAAACTGGGCGACTGGCCAAGATGTCCATGCTGGCACCAGGTTCACCTTCATATTGCAGTGCCAAAATCAAGAGAGGAGGAATCAGCTGCACTCGAGGAGGGTGGCAAAGCCAGAAAGTACATTATCAATACATTGTTGATTTGGTTTTGTAATGGGATTAGTTGACAATAAGAAAATATATGATAATGCCAGCCTTAGCCTTATACATACACATTTACACGTTCTAGCAGTAGACATCTAACATGACTACCAATAGAGAACATGATGATGTTCACCACTGTATGTTGCTCTGTGTTCTTAATCCATCTTGGACTGGATAGCATTTGCATTTTGTTAGTTTGTATTATATATGTATTATATATAGTATTATGTATGCATTGTATGCTTGTACCTGTTTTGTGTCATTTATTAGCATATCTCTGCAGGAAGACATGCTCCTGTAAAGGTATTAAAATCCTGGAACAATCCTTGCTTTAATTTGATTTTATTAGTTGTCATGGAGACAGCGTGGGTGTGGTTACATACAGATTCGTTTGATTGGACAGCTGGTGTACAGATGCAGTTTGTGACTGCTCTGTGACGACGTCAAGACAGCAAAGAAGAAGTTTGATGAAAACTGGGACAGAAATTGCTGAGAAAATAAATGTTTTTCTGGTGGATCAGTCATCCCTCTCACTCTCTCTCTTCTTCCCTATCTTTCCCAGCAGTCCTAATAGTGCCGGATTATCCATAGTGAAGATGAAAAGGGTTTCATTTCTCTCTGAGCTTCCTCTATGTGTGTCTCTGTGTTAAGAAGGACTATTGTGCCACATTGTCATAGATGAAAATAGCAGTCAGACAAAGTGAGTAATTATCTGCGCTCTCTTTCTTCTTCTGTCTCTCTCTGCCTTGCTGTCTGTCTAGTCTTTATCTCTCTCCATCTTCCTATTTTCCTGTCATGTCTCTCTCCCATTACTCTTCATGTGTTTCTAGATTTTTCTTTGTCACCCTGTCTGTCCATCCTTGTCCCTCCTCTCTCAGAGAGATGTGAACACTAAGCTGACTAATTTAAAAAAATGATGTGTAGCTTTTTTAAGTCATTCTCAGGAAAATGGTAAAATCTTGTCTTCTTTGTCCTCTGTTCTTTGTTTGTTAAACTCCAAAACTGTGCATCACAGCAAGATGCATGAGCATGATCCAAGAAATCTTCAGTGCAAAAGCTATCATACCAGTTATACCCAGTACTGTGTGAGACAAAGTACCTAAAGTCCTTAACCCAAAGTTGTAGCTCTCTCTGGGTTCTATCTGTGCCCTTTGCTGGACAAATGCCTTTCTGCTTGTTAAACAAAATGTACACAAAATATACACAAGAGAGTTTCTCTACTACTTTTTGTAGAAGAAAGAAATACATCCAAACAAGGTTGGAAAACAGTCATCCTTGAAATTGTATAGTTTTGAGAAATAAAATACTGACATTTTGTCAGCGTCAGTCGCTACTCATTTGTCCATCTGTGCATAGTATGTTAAATAAGACAATTCGAACACCTTGGCTTGACGTGAGGGCTGTACACTGAATGCAGTCATCAACAATCTTTATTAATGACACAAGAGTAAATGCAGATATGTACACTGAATCTTGAACTTTGTATGAAAAGACAGGCCAATTCTAATTAGTGAAGTTATGGTTCCCTGAAGAAACAGAGGCAAATAGCATACAGTAATGCAAACTGGTCAGAATAATGAAGGGAATAACTACAATAATAGCAACTTCTGCTAGGCTACACAGTAGTACTCCAAATATCCACAAGAGGTCTCTCTCAACTTCAACAATGTATCTATACGTGTTGTATATGGCTGCTGATAGCAGCATAGAGGGATCACACAAGCGACAATGTTTATGTCACTGCAGTCACATCACCCGTTTGTACATTCAGAGCAGACAATGTGCTGCTACTAAGCTAGAAGTCAAGCTTAGAACAAAACATACCATAAACAGTACCATAAATAAGCAGGATTTTTTTCAACTGAAAGAAATTAACATAATTCTGAAGAATTTTGGGTGATAAATAAGTAACACTTACAATTTACATACAATTTATAGAAGTCACTAATGATGTACTAAAACACTCACTCGTCCTCTCTTAAGAATCCCGGCTGAGCTTGCATAGTGCGCATGTCAGGTGACATAACAGTCCTTTGGGTCCATTTGATGACCATGTCTGCACTGCCTGAGGGCGAGTCAGGGCAGGGTAATTTGCACAGCAGTCTAATTCAACAGTCAGACTGCAACCAGGATTTTATTTGACCATCTCATATAGTGTAACATTCAGTGATCACTGAAGACTGTTACTTCAGACATATTTTCTTTGTCCTTTGCTTTTCTGCATGTCTCTTATCTCTGTCATTTTCTGGTTTGTTTTTCACTCTGTCTGCACTGCCAATTTCCCTTTCCACCTCCATGTCCCTCTCTCTCCGTCTCTCGTTGGAGCCTCTGTCTATATTTAGACAGGCTGAGGCTGTGTTTGACCTGCCATGTGTTTTTCTGCAGATAGGTGTTAATAGGATTCACAGAACACAAACACATACATAGAAAAACATACACACACACACACACACACACACACACACACACACACACACACACACATACATACATGCAAACTTGCAAATAACACCTTTCATACTCCAACCATAACCAAGTGCTTTGAGTTGTTGACTGGATGGATGGAGTGAACCATACAACATACTGTTAAGTAAGGTTATGCTGTAGAACTTGATTTTTTGTTATTTGTGTTATTACACATGTCAATGCTGTTTTGAATTAGTTTTTGCTTTTTTGACTGCTGAAACAAAATCTGGATGTTGTGGTTTCACCTTGGTTCTCTATGCAAATGCACAACACTCACACACTTTACATTTAATTCTCTTTATTTAATCCTGTACTGTATGCACAACAGAGTGCCACAGTAACAAATGAATGCTTTCAGTAGTACTTTTATCTAGGAACTAGTAGTATACTACAGATAAACTGATAACTTGAAGCGATGAGTCCAAGTTGGAAATTAAAATGGGAAACACTGAGACATAAGGCATAGGGCTTGACTTATTGTGTTACTGCAAAAATACACATTTTGCGGCTGTGATGTTAAGACAGAGTGATAATTCCTTTACCCAACAAAAACTGAGCGTTCTGTCATCCGTGTTGTTTGTCATTTCGATAGGTAAAAGTAATCTATATTACGGCTGCAAGAACAACCTGCAAATGAATTTCACTGTGTCTAGCAGCCCTTGGAATGATGATTCAGGAGTCGACTGATGCGTAAGGTCTTTTATTAATCTCGTTGAACTCCTTATGGCACTGTGAAACTGTTTTAAAAACATGCATACAAATAAACATTTAAGATAAATATTTCACAATGCATCAAAAAAATCGATGTCTATCATGATAACAATAAAACAATTCACACACAACGCGTACCTCGCTGAGCTCTCCAAGGAATGCGTTGTTTAAAAATCCATGAATGAGATATGCTCCGCGAGTGATCATCAAACAAGCAGGCATCTATAACAATCAATCGCGCGGCACAACGTCCGCGTTTGTCACACATCTGAACCCAAGAAAACACGAAATGATACAAAAATCCAGAATACCAAACAAACAATCTTACCCAGCTCATGCAATGCCGAATCAGCTGTAGCTGCCTTGAGGGCAACTTAAATATTTACGGCCCAAGTCAAACATATACAAAATCAATAATTGACAGAAATGTTTACAATTAATACCGCCCATATTTGCTTAATCTTCTTTTAATCTTTTCCATTTTAATATATAATAAAATTACATTTTGGCCTTTTACACTGTGCCCCTTTCTGGTGTGACCAAGCACTAATGCTGGAGATTTCTCTGACAGTGTTAAAGCACAGGAACAAATGAGTCTTTATTTCTATCAGTCTATATCTTTTTAAACAACATTTCTTGTCTGATTTGATGCATTTGAAAAGCAAGCACTTCTCATTTGTAACTTTGATGTCACGTCTTCTTGCTTACTGCAGAAACAAATCCAAGTTAGCAAGTAAGCATAAACCCATGGATGTACGTACATGCCTGTACTATGTATACACACACTGACACACACTACATGGAAATGCTATTCACATATATTTGAGCTGAATATAAAATATAGCCTCCAGCTAGTAAAACAGCAGTGTGAAGTGGCAGAGAAGGCACACATATGCGCACCTACATGCACACACAGGCACGTACGTGTGATAGTAGTTGTCAGTGACAACTCATTAGAAAAAACCTAGAGGGCTAGTGTATGTAAAAGTCCATTAAATCTTTCAGTAAACACACAGAGATTGTCTGCTCTTACATCCATCTTAAACCAGTAATACAATGTTTGTGTTGTGTGTGTGTGTGTGTGTGTGTGTGTGTGTGTGTGTGTGTATGTGTTTGTGTAGATAGGTGGATTAAAATATACTACAGGATAGATATATGCTGTCTCCATCTTTCTGTGTCTTTGTCACTCTTTCTCACATATGTACACACATGTACACACTCACACACACACATATGCATGCACAAACACAAGCTCACACAGGCACACACACACAAATACACACACGCACACACACTATTTTTATTTCCCCCTTCATATTTGCTCTTTTTACTGACTGGTGTTTGCTGCAAACAAGTGGTCAACAGGAACTGAGTGGTTCCTCTAGTTATTCAATTACAAAACTTAAATAATAATGTTGGATGCCAAAAATGTGTCATTAGAAGTAAGTGCTTAGCTTAAATAGCTTTTGTTAAAATTCAATTAAAGGGATAGAGAAACAATTCCTGAAGAAAATGCTTGTGCTTGTTGCAGCATTGGTGCTGAGTGGCATGATTCTGTTTCCAGTGTGTAAAAAAGTCTGACATGTTAATCATATGAAAACTCACCGCCTGTAATACGTTCTATATATATAACATTAAGCTTGCAAGCAGAGAACTTAAAATAATTAATACTGTACATGTCATCATCATGTACTTTTGAACAGTCTCTCAGTGAGTGGTAGTGAGTATTTTGAAATTTATATTTTTATTTCAAGTCATATACACTTGCTGATTTATGCAATAAATAAATGAATGGGAGTATATGGGCCTCCATGAACTAAAACATATTACATAAGTCATAAACTGTACATGTCATCACAATGAGCTCAGACACAGCAGATCAGAGTGCTAAACTGAACTGAATTTGGAACTACAAATGGAGTTTGTTGACTATATACAGTAGCTGAGATATGAAAACAAAATGTCTATATAAATATTCAAACACTTGAAAGAACCTTTAACTTTTTGCAAAAATACGCCTATTTGATTTCTTGCTGAGAGTCAGATGAGAACATTGCTACCACTGTCATGTCTGTACAGTAAAGACAGGAATAAAACAAGTAGTCAATTAGCTCAGTTTAGCATAAAGACTGACTGTCCAATGGTGGCAAAATCCATCTACCAGCACCTCTACATGTCACTCATTGTACCAATATATTTCATTCATTTAAAGTTACAGTTTATGCAGGGTTATGTGTAGGACTTTTTTTTTTTTTGGCTGGATGCAAAGACTTTTTTGAGTCTGCACAGGTTGCTTAACAGCCTCTGGGTGACAACAAGACTCCAAGGAGTTCAGAGTCTTGAGGAAGTTCACAGATTGGTATCAGTTTTTGGTATCTCACTCTTGGCAAGAAAGCAAATAAGCATGTGTCATGTGCCAACAAATGTCATGTTTGAATGAATGTCTCATTAAATATGAAAATAAAAACATATTAAATAAAAAACTGTGGAAATTACATAATATATAATTCTAAGAACATGATGTGCAGCAAAAATTTTTCTTCTCGTTCTTAATATAAAAGGTGCCTGCTTGCTAACCTCTCTGTTTCACTGAATATTTGTACTCATGTTGTCATGTTTTCTAATCAAAGCCTTATCCTTGAGACTATTCCATCCCTCGTCAAAAGAAGCATGCCTTCTTCCTCATTTTTACACTCCTCTGTTCCCACTGCCACAACTGTTAATCTCTCCTCCTAATAGCTTCATCAGTCATCATCAGAATCTTCAGTCAGCTCCTCATCATTGGCTAATGATTAGCTCACTTCCTCCTCTCCGGCTGCTTCCACTGATTAACCTGCACAGCCACTGACTTTTAATTCAAGGTGTATTTCTTCCGATGTTGGTCCTTTGAAATGGCTAGAGACTTTTGTACATTTACCACAGTTGTTTCATATGTGTTTCATATTTCATGTTGTCCTTGAAGAGTGAAATCTTATTTCAAACATCACCATTGCTAATCAGCTGCCAGATCCCAGCATCAGATCCCCTGTCAATGATGTTTCAGTGAAGAGAACATAGCTTCAGTATTAACTGTGATTTGCTTGGTCAGATGACTCAGTATGTTCGCCCTTCTTCTGCTCTTCTTCACTTCACATTCATACAGTTGCACCCCACCCCATGTGGTTCCCAGGGGATTTGGAGGCATGGGTGATAAAGACGTGTGGTACACTTGTTAAATCCTCCATGAGCGTTAGTGAAATCATTCTTGCTTAGTGGAGGAGCCCATCATTATCCCCTCTCCTGCCTTATTTCCAAGCTGAAGATTACCATTCAAGGTCTTCTTTGCAGAAAGTCTGCTGTGGAAGCTGGTCAGTTTTTGCACATTACACCAGAGATCTCTGGTAGACACTGTTTAGGTCA
This sequence comes from Chaetodon auriga, assembly GCF_051107435.1. Classification (NCBI taxonomy): domain Eukaryota; kingdom Metazoa; phylum Chordata; class Actinopteri; order Chaetodontiformes; family Chaetodontidae; genus Chaetodon; species Chaetodon auriga. The sequence continues at coordinate 22,602,508 of NC_135089.1, forward strand.
GATGATCTGCTTTTATTCACCCCCAACCTTGGTATTTTAGTTTTCTTTACTTGGATAGCAGTCTGTATGTCTGGGAAATGTTGTAAAATTCATGTCAAAATATCTGAAATATATTTTTCAAGTTGTGAATATATCCACTCTTTCAGTCTTACCAAGCACGACATTCATATGTTCATATGTTCAAATGTTCATACCTCATTTGAACAAGTTAGAGGAAATTCTTTCTTATCCAACAGAGCTTGACAAGTTTGTCAGCTAAGTTCTTAAAATCATCAGCTGTCATTGTCCTTTTTACCTTTTTCAATCTTTACCAGTGCTGTGAGATGACTCATCAGTTTGTACAATGTAATATTTACCTGTAGAATTGCAGTTTAGGTGGATGGAAACACACTCATAAACAAATAAGAAACTCCAAACTAATTTAGAAAATGAGTCAATGGCTGCAAACAAAGGACAAAAACATCCATCTTGACATCCAATTTTTTGTCTCCTATTCGAGTATAATATGTGGCTGTTGCCAGCAGTTAGTTAGCGCAGCATTTAGCAACATAATTGGCCTACCAGCATATCTTGTTTGTTTAGTCTTAGGTTAGGTGCAAAATTACAAGCAGTGACTTCTGGAGTTTCTGCTGGTTGTGCCTGGAAATATCCCATTGCTAGTAGTGAGCTTTGGAGGAGCTTGATATTTTTAATTTGTCTTACTTTTTCACTGAGCTAGGTCAGCTTTATCTGGTCTTTATGCTAAGCAAAGCTGCTATCTTAGCTACAGACTACTGTGCAGATTGAGATTGAATAAGCATATTCACCAAAATAACTATTCCTTTAGTAGTAGAGGTTTTTAGATCAGAAAATGTCCATATGCGCATTTTAAAAGGCAGTTACAGATGACAGAGGCCTATTTTCTCTCTGACAGGTTTGAAGGATTTCTCGTCCCTGTTCATGCTCCTGGGGCCATAAACACTTTTGATTCAAGGAATCTTCAAGTAATATATTTCCTCACCACCACGGGACAAACTTTCTCCTTTTCGGTACACTACTCATAAGGCTGCACAACAAAATAGTCATTGCCATTCAGGCAATTCAAACCTGCGAGGCTGCAGTCACACAGCAGCCTCTCATTCACCTGGATGCTGATGAGTTAATCCATAATCTGTCTATATTGCTGTACTTAGATGTGCAGTGTTTTTCCCTGAAAACAGCCAAGTGCTGGTAATTAGTGAGAAAGTTGCCCCGACATTTCAGCTGCAGGAGGAGTGTTTTGATGTTGACATTCTCATTGATGTGGGTGATGATAGTTCCTACTGCAGAGGCTCTGATGTCTGCTGGGAGAGACTGACTGTCACTTCCCCATGCATACAAATGTACACACAAACAAAAGTACACACACACACACACACACACACACACACACACACACACACAAGACATACTGTTTATACATGTATACAGTTGATGCTGCATAGTGAAGCCAGCTGGACTGCATCTTCAGATGCTCTTATCTAAATAGGAAAAGTAGACCTGAAACAGGAAACGTACTCTTACGTCTAAGGACAGTCGATCTCTCTCTCTGTCTTTCTCTTCCTCAGGCATGCGCACACACACACACACACACACACACACACACACACACACACACGCTCACTCATTCACTCACTCACTCACACACACAGACACACGCACACACACAAAGCAAACAGGATGCACCTTGTCGTAAATTGAATTGAACGGTATCAGTATCACAGTATTTATGAAGAGTTTTAATACACTCGTAATTAGTTCACACCCTGAATATTAAACTCCTGTTGTTTGTGTGTGTGTGTGTTCATTCCTTCATTCCTCCTTGTATCCTCCACAGTCTATCCTCATCTCCTTCTTATCTTTCCTTTCAATCAGTCTTTCTTTCTTTCCTCCTGGTCCCCCATCACATTATATGTCAAATGTCCTTCACTCCCATTCTTCCCATCTTTTCTGCCAACATACTTAACAACTTCCTTCTTTGAACAATTCATCAGCCATTCATGCATCCTTTTCATCATACTGTTCTTGTGTCCTTCCATCCCTTGTTACTCCTCTCCATGATCCAGCTAAATAAAAATGGTAGCACTGCTCTCCACTGAATTGGGAGTCCCAGGGGAGACAAATGTCCTGAAGGTTCTTCAAGTCATGAGTTTGTAGTTTATTCTTGGTTATGATGTTACTATAAAGATCTCTGTGTTGTCTCACAGAAATGACCTAAATTCCAAAGGCGACCAAAAATTGCAATTTTTATATTTTCTTTTTTAAACACAAGGGGCTGCATTGGTGTTTTAGTACTGATGAGAGGATAAAATACGATTCTGGGTGTACAATTTGAGTGGCATGAGTTTGAAGGCTTATCACCCCAGATCATTGCAATGTTGCTATGGAACAGGAATTTAAAGCACTGGAAAGTTATCATGCTGACGATCATTTTATTGTTGCAATTGTGAGATGGAAAGTAAACTAGGAATTTGCTAATTTGCTATTTGCTATTGCACGTGTTTGATTGCTGAATGATGGCAGTCAGAGAAACTTTGAAATTCGACCCTGATTGGACCCCTCAAAGTATTATTTAGGAAACCCAGAGCCCAGCTGATCAGTGGCTTACCCCCACTGGGTCCCTGCTCGGTCCTAGGCTGGATGACATCGTGAATGAGGCACTGCCTGAAATTCACCGTGTGGAAACCAGTTGCAACGCTTTATCTATTCAATAATCAGTAATTAGGGAAGCTGAAACTGTTTACAGTCATCAGACTGGTGTACTAACCATTTTACTTCAAGTTGTCATTGCTCATTGACATTTTCATTGCCCTAGTGCAGCTGAAATTAGCTCCTCTTATCACATTTGATGCATATGAGGGGGTGTCCTTCCCATATAGAGCATATTTCTAATTCAATTTTTTTTTTTTTTTTTGGCTTTTTGTTTTTAGTTGATAATCCAGAGCATCATTTCCAACTAGTGATGGATAAATAAGAATTTCATCCATTTTACAAATTTTATAATGTTTTCCTAAACAACTCACAACCGTGTGATTTTTCTGGGGGAGCATATCATGGTTACTGTTCACTGTATTTGTCAAATTTGACATGATGCTGCCAATAAAAATGTTGTATAAATGGTGAAACAGAAAGCGTGTTCACAAACATGCTGCTTATTTCTGGCGTGTGACACAGTAACATTGTGCCTCTGTTTGCTTTTTGTGTGGTAATTATAACCCACAACACAACATACTGTTTTTATTTACATGTAAGTCTGACATAGCATAGACCTCTTAATTATGACCATTAAATAAATTAATAGCTCCTGCTAGCTGGTAATAATTTTAAGTATGTTTCCACACCTGTTTGATCTGGTCTGAATCAGTTGATGAGTTGGTAAACTTGGAGTGGTTTTCCCTTGATTCAGTTTCTTTTCATACAAAGAAGCAAGCAAGACGAGGGAACATTTACTTTACTCATTGGTCAGATGTCTCTGAGCAAAAAAAAAAACACAGGAAGAAGGTCCTAAAAGAGGTCGACTGGCCAAATACAACGTACAACATTGCACTACTCCAGCTCTGACCTGTTAAATTTGCTCATTTGCATCCCACTAAGCAGAGCACACTCCTATGGGAGCCATTTCACTCAAATTTGCAGAGCATGCCTACGAAATAGATAAGATTGAGGTCAGATCACATTCTCACCATAAACAAACTGTTCTGCAGTTTGTTTGGGACCGGACTGAGACCATTTCAAGGGTCATGGTCTAGTTGACCTTTTACAGTATTCCAAACTGACCACACTAACCAGGGAAATGCACTCGGGTTCGTTCCAACCAAACCAAACAGGTTAGGTGTGAAAGCACCCTACGTTTTGGGACACATTGCCTGTCTCCACATGTGTTTGACAGCTACCTTGCTGAACTACTGCAGCTCACATGCATGAGGTGTCCACACATTGGTTCGACTGCCAGCCCTATCTTCTTACACTGAGTTTGCCTTTGATAATGGCAATCGACAATGACGATGACATTATTTTTGTTTACCCTCATTCAAAAGGAGAGAGAGAGCAGAAGAAAACTTTTTGTTCTTTCCTGATATTTTTTCATGTCATCACATATTCTGCAGATACAGACATTGAAAATGTAGTGAAAGGCTTGTATGATTAAAGTTGTTTTGATTGACCCATCTATCCACCTTAACTGAGGGAATGAACCTTGTTGGTTTATAAAAACATGACCATGCTTTCTCCTTTGCTGCTGTTGCAATGATTATATCTGCTACAGGGCTGTCTCTTTTTGGCATTTGCTGAAACTACTGATGTTGCTCTTGTTGGGAGAATGGTATATTAAGACAGTTTGAAAAACCTGATGAGGTATCATTGATCTGATCGCTCATCAACATCACTTTTAAATCCCTGTGGTGCTGCGGTTCACTAGTGATATCAGAGTCTGCTAGAAGAGCTTGCAGCTGTGAATTTTTTTCTTAATGTTTAGTTCGATAACATGATTATTTCATATTGTCATATTTGTAGCTGTGCATGTGCAAGAGCAGTGAACTACTAGTGAGTTCACCTCAGTCTTTCCTCATACATTTTCTACCCCTCCACAAAGCTTGTAGATAATGGAATGACAGCAAGGCATGGGACAGAAGGAAGCATTGCCTCAAAGGCAGTTAACATGATAGAATATATCAAAGACAGTAACATGAATGGCAAGTATCAGTGCACAGATACAAGCCTGTAAGTAATTTCAGGTAGAAAATGATCAGGTGTTACGTAAACTTAAAACCAAACTAGGAGTTTCAAGTGTCGGAAGTGTAGCTTAATACATTCATTGTATCCAACGCAACAATATGACATGAAATCGAACCTGAAGAGCTCTTGTGAAAGTGTTTTTTAAATCATTCTTCATAAATTCAACATACTTTTCCAGGAAATCTGTTCTCCAGGGTGTAGGGATTTCAAGAGAGTATTGCTGCTCTGAAAGAAAAACCTTTCAACTGCAATTTTGCTGTTTTTTTCTTCCTTCTCTGTGACTTGAGGCCTGCATGATATTTTACCCTTGGGTCCCTGAGAAACCTGTTTTTGACATTGTGTTATTAAAATAAATCATAATAAACAAAGCCTTACAGCGGTGATGTGTCACTGGCAGCTGCTGTGTCATTTGCCTGATAAATGAATAAATGTCTGTGCTAAAAGTGGTGGTGGGATGATAGAGTGGCGATGCGCATATTAATGTTTTCCTCCTGTTTGGGGAGATGGAAGGAGAGGAATTTAAGTCAGCGCAGTATAGAGAAAGCAAGGCTGAAGATAGAGGGAGGAAAGGCTGTCTGTCTGTCTGTCTGTCTGTCTGTCTGGCCTTCCATCTATTTCACCTCCATTTCTACAGCATCACTTTAACTTCCTTCCCTTTTCCCATCATTTAGTTTTCCTCACTATTCCTTCATTCCTTTAGCTTACAGTACATAAATTTGACAGAGGCTTACAATAAGTATACACTACTCAGCCTCTACAGGAACATGAGCCAAATGTCATCAAAAGGACATCAGACAGCCTCAGGTATCATTAGGTTACTTTTCAATAGTATTGTGAGCTTGGCTACTGCAAGAAGGTAATCAGTGAGGAAGACCAAAACACAACTGTTTTGTTAAAAATTAGTGTGTCACTCTACAGCTACTGCAAAGCTTGTCAGACAAACTCTTTTTATTTAAAATGGAAAAGAATAAAACCAGGTTTTCCTCTCTCATGCACCTTCTTACGTGCAGCTCTGTTATATTCCCTCCTGTGTTCATGCCTTTCTGTCTCAGTCTGCCTTGTACCCTTTCATGTCTCGCTGCCATTGAATCAGACTGATATTGTGCTGCCCTTAATATTTCAGCTGTGGTTATGATGAAGAAATGATCACAGCCTGTTTTCATCTGTCTGTCAAATAGTGAAAATCTCAGAGCTTGAAGTTTTTGCTCCTGATGGAAAATTAAAGAGGCTGGCCGTGTGTGAAAGATGCAACCCGTGACCTGAAACTGTCACAGGTTTGATCCCCGTAAGATACTGTGTATTTGAGAAAAAACACAGAACAGGCTGTTGTTTCGATCTCAACATCACATTCTTTTGTTCTGCACTTCATCCAAGTTGCTCTGACAGTTTGACCACAGCGTGCTGTTGAGTTCTTCCTTCATGGATTAAACTTAGCATTGCATTAGAAAAAACCCCACCACATTCAAAGTGTTTATATGCTGTAACTAGGGGCTTTATTAATTCTAAAGAATTGGCCATTTTCTAATGCTCAGGTACAAGAAATTAACAAGAGCAACAAATGTTTTACAAAGCAATAAAAAGCTTGCTGGCTGGTGTTTATCTTTCTCCAGCAAGAGCCAAATTGACTGTTTGACCTCTGATCTACTGGAAAAGAACTGCAGACGATCTAAACCAAAATTCATTTGTCAATAACCTATTAACATATGGAATGAAATAGGATAGAACACAACTTTATCATCCCATCAGGGAGGGAAATGTGTCGTTAGCCCCATTTGCACAGGGTTAACATTACAGGGAGAGATGAGGAATAAAGGATTCACTGTGCTCGTCATCGTTTCAGCAGGACAAAGCCAAAAGTCTCCCCAAAGGGAATCAGCAGAGCTGAGGGGAAGGCAAAGATACTATCTGAGGTCAATTTCGAGTCAAAAATTGTACTCCTTCTAGGAGTCATAACTCTCTAATGAAATCACTTAGAAATCACAGAACAAAACCTGCTTCCAACCTCTTCTTAAGATTTCTTCAGTGTCATATTATTCCAGTGATTGTTGGCTATATGCATAGGTACACTGCAAATAGAGTGCTGTTAATGGTGCCAATTTGCCAAATGTTAACAAATATGGTTTAAAATTGCCAAAAAAAAAAAAAAAGATGAGAAGTACTTTCTTGTAGCTGACATCACAACAGCCAATTTAATGAGTTTTCACAGGGTCATACTCTCTTGATGGCTTTATCTTTTTCTGTCATTGTGTTTGGTCCCCATTTAGTCCGACTGTTGTGTTGGTATGTTTCCATCTATAAGATTAGCTAAAAACAGTTTTGACTTCCTATATTCTCACACAAAAGTAAAATGTCACACTGATCTGATAAAATGCGGTAGAAGGAAAAAACTTTGAAATACAAGGACTTCACTATGGAGGAAATTTAAAATTAAAGGACAACCAGCCAGTTCACAGAAAAACAGTAGGTAACTCCAGCTGTAATTATTACTGGGGTGGGGTTGAAAAATGACCCACACATGCACTCCGGAGTAGGGATAAGTACTAAAACCAGGTATTAAACTGGCCCTGGGGATAAATTATTAAAGGCTGTAATATCAATAAGCTCTGACATTATCAGTTCTGCTGAAGACATTCGGCTATGATGCATTTTTGCTATTCCCAATCTAGAAGGGAGATCTCTCTCTCTCTCTCTCTCTCTCTCTCTCTCATTCACACAGACAGACAGACAGACAGACAGACAGACACACACACACACACACACACACACAGACACACACACACACACAGACACTGCACTTAGTGACAGTGGTGGAGAGAACTATATGCTGTCACCGCAAGTAAAGCAAGTACTTTGCATGTTAGGGTGGAAACAAGCAATCTGGTGAAAGAACAGCACATACTGGCTGACAAATGTGCAGTTTTTGATTGCTTAGCTCAATAATCATCTTGCATTACACCATGCACCTCAGGTATGTTAAATACATTTTGCTAACAGCATAAGAAGAACCTACATTGGTTAACTAAATTATACAAACATGGATTAATGATTAAAATGAACCATTATACAGCTGATTGTTTAGCTCTAAATCTGGTCAGAGCATCATCAAATTGTCTATTTTGTTGTTGTTGTTTTTTAAGTAAGCCTGAGAAGTCTAAACTTCAGAGCTATGAAATTACAAAAATCTCTGCTTGAACAAAACACCCACGTGGGATGGCTCTTGGGGGTGACAGCTGCTGCCATGGGCTTTTCTATGAATTTATGCTGAAACATATGTAGAACCTCCCAAAAATGAAAGAATGGATTCTTAGAAGAGATAAATGGCTCTTGGACAGAATTCAGAATGAAGTCATTCAACAGTACACCTGCACTATTCACAGTGAGATTGTATCCCATGCCGTAAATAGCCTTTACTAACGACCCAGTCGAACATCTCCATGGGTACTGTTTTGACAGAGTTAGAAGTAATAGGTCAGGACAGTTTTCAGGTGTTCAGGGGAGACTGAAAGAACCATACCCCAAGTCTCTGTTGGTCTACTTTGCCAACCACTCGCTGGACTTCGAGAGGCATACCATGGAGTGAGTCTTATTGCTGATTCTGTGAACATTGTTCAGGACACAGCTGTTGCAATCCATGAGTCATCCAGATGCAACGAGTTCTACAAGTCAGTTTTTGGCCGTGCATAATGAGGCATTTAGCATGCTGGCAATATGTCCAATAAGATGCTGCATACAAACGTTGGCTATAAGCATGTATGCAGTGCCTACAGTGAAATCATACACTGAAAACATATTACACAGGGTATCCACACAGCCGGACTGGAAATCTAGGTGAAAATAATCAGCAACGTCATCTGTGATTCTCCCTGCAACAAGAAAAAAAGACAGCAAAAAGGCTATTTTCAAGAAGGTGGAAACCTAATTAAGCTATTTGAAGACATGGTTATGGTACAACAGTGACTCAAAAAAGTCTCTCACACCCTAATCTCACACAAGTTCATGGCAATATTTTGGACAGTCTGGACATTCACGGCCTAATTAGGACCTTCATCAGGGCTGACCCGGAGGGAAAGGCTACATTTGGAGTTCTGTGATGCAGGTAGTAAGACATGTTCTTTTTTTTTATTGCTGCTTACATCCTTAACGCAGCAGGTGTTTGTCTTTGAGAGTGGGCTTTGGACACTCTTGTTCTTGTTTTTTGAGTCTGGTATGTTTATGTCTCAGATATTCATTTCTCATAATATGCATGATTTTCTTTCAAAATTGGATGTTTAATCTTTTCAGTCCCTGTCTGTAAGGTGCTGAGCTTGGGGAAGTGCCTATTCGTTTATACCTATTTCATGAAAAGGTCTTTACAAGGAGGAGCTGAAAAGATTAAACATACAACTTTCTAGATTTCTGTTTTAGGTTTGTGTAGTGTTTGTTACGCATCTATGTGCCGACTCATTACGTTGTTCCTGCCAGTTAAATCAGGAGTGACAAGAAAGGCAAAGAATAAAAATGTTGTTGTCAAATGAAAAAAAAACAGAGAGGGGAAATTTACAACATACAGTCTCTTCTTCTGTCTCCATTTTAGTACTGTTCCAGGAAGTCTCAGTTTTTCAGTTTGTCCAGCACTATGTAGTTCTGTTGTCAGCAGTGTTGAATGTAACACCAATGTGTAGCATTAGGACATAAATGTTGCCACAGTTCATATTTAAATGATAATTTAAACCTTGAAGTCAGCAGTTTTTCATGCTGTGGTTGGACCAAAATCCAGGCCCGTAATAACTATATAATTGTGAGGCCATGAAGTTGTACAGTTGTCAAAAAACGTTTTGTCTGACAATTACACACATACACAGTTAAACACACATTGGTCTTGTTCCATCATTCCTTTCTCACACAGTTTCTGCAGTACCCAAAAATGCCAGAAATCTGACTTTACCAAAAGGTAACTGTCTGCCAGCCAACTGCTCACAACACAGAGTGTTTATGATTGTGTATGTATGTGTTTTCCCTGCCAGGTGTGTAATTGGATAGCCAACAGTAGGAGTTATACTGTCATCAGATTCACTGCAGTAGGTTGATAACACTCTCTCTCTCTCTCTCTCTCTCTCTCTCTCTCTCTCTGTCTCTCTCTCTCGCTCTCACAGACACACACACAGTAAGAGAGAGAGAAAGAGAGATGCATGCGTGAACCCAGTCATAGATGCCTGAGCAATGGAACAATTGGAGCAAATTTAACCCCATTATACATTTAGGGGGAGCAAAGTTACTACAGAATGCTTTGGCTGTCACCGTCTCACTTATAGTCTGTGACACACAGCACTCTGACTGTTTACAAAGGTGAGAGGCATGCCATTTAGCTTAACTGTAGTCATGGAATAAAAAAAGACAATTGGAAAAGATAGGTTAGCTTCTGCATTGTTCTGTTGCTGAATTGCTGAACTGATTAATGCGAACAATTAACTGTTAACTGACTTTGCCAGCCTAGCTTCCAAACCTGAGCTCACTGATCAGATGGGATTTGGCTGTGGAGATGGGACATTTGGGAAGGGGAATCACATTTGGGAATCAATGAGTCAGCTTTTTTAACATTAACATGGCTATAGGTATTTTGCATTAACCCTGTTGATTTAACTGTTTTGGATGGAGTGGATGGTAAACAGACTTGTGTATATATATTTATATTGTTATATTTTTTACTTCTTTAATAGCTTATTTTTAGTAGATGTGTCATGCACCAACTTCACCAAAACAAATGTGTAAAATCGTACTTGGCAACAAAGCTTTTTCTGATTCTGATTCTGAATCTTTCTGATTCTGAAACGCACATTAACACAATTTACCCTCTGTTTTCAAATGCAACAAAAGGTTTATTCACCCTTTTGTGAGTTTGCCATTACTTAAAATTGGACAATAGAGCCAGCAGACATCTATAGTTTGCTCACGTTTTTGTTTTACCACTGCATCCCCTCTGATTTTGTTTAATTCCGGTTGATATCTCAGGCTAATTTGCAGGCCCACTCTCTCACTGGCCTCACACAACAGCAGACGAAACTATAGTGGGGATAGAGTGCCCTGCAACCATATCATGTCAAATATGTAATAGCCATCCGTTCAATAATCATTTCCTGTCCTATTAATCATATGATTATTTATGATATATCTTAATGCATTCTTGGTTTTCATAGATTCCTCTATGTAACTAGTCTACACTAGTGCAGGTGGCTGTTTCTTGACTTAATTAACTTCAGGAGATTACACGGTGTAGAAACGCAGGGAATAACCATTTTTTATGGAGAAGAACCCCCCCCCCCCCGCGCGCGCGCGCGCACACACACACACACACACAGACCAATGATGATAACAATGATACATTATGTATCTTTCCAAGTTTTCTCTCCCATTTTAACACATAACTAGGCATCCATGAATACATTATTAGCATGGAGACACAAATACACAACTTCACATGTGTACAAAAAACAAACACACAGATGCTGAGGGAATGTACATACTGAACTGAAATACTGTAACATAGCTGAGTCTTTGCATATGAGTGTGTGTGTGTGTGTGTGTGTGTGTGTGTGTGTGTGTGTGTTTGCATTTGAAAGGCAAACTGTCATTCAACTGTCAAGCCTGGACAGATGACTCATACAAACAAAGAGACAAACAAACAGTAGGTGTAGTGGGTCGTCAAGATGGAGCTGACAGGGTCAATGACAAGTGACAAGTTAAATCTCTCACTGTTTGCTTTTCTCGCCTCCTTCTCTCTCTGTTGGACTCCCTCCTGTCTGATAGAACTGGACACTGCTGAGTGTGTGTGTGTGCTCCTGTGGAACAGAGAGGTATTTTGACCTTGAAGAAAACAAAGAGAGGAAGTAATCTTTGTCAACCTCTGGCAGAATTAAATTGGTCTTATCTGAAAACATAGTCAGACACAAAAAAAGAAAATGTTTATTAGAAGATTCAAGTGGTGACATACCTTGAGCTGAAACCATATTGAATTTTTAACAAACTGGATGTTAATGCACAGAAAAGAAAAGCTAAGACTGTAGCTTTAAAGCTAACCCCGACCTATCACTGACTGCAATGCACTTATCCAGGAGTTGGAATAGTACATAACACCTGAACAAAGGACTGCTGAATGGGCTGTGTGTTATTGCAGTATATTATTACAGTGTTTTCCCCAAAGCTAAGGAGTAGCCAAGGAGTGGAGATTTTTTACATTATGCTCAAACAGCAAGCTTGAAGACCAACATACTGCATGTTAAAGCAGCCACAGCAACCACAGAGTCGACAACACAGAACTAATGAATGAGAACTGCAAGGAGATGAAGAGGGAAAGACAGAGCCAGGAGATGGATGGAGGAGATGAGCACAACATGGATCTATCTGTATGTCACTGTAAACAGAGACTCCAGTCTGCAGTGTAGTTCACACACTTCACTGATAAACCAGAGAATTGTAGAGTAACATGATCATGAAACTTTCTATATCACATTAACACTGTTCATATTCTCGTACTCCCTTTCCCTTGCTCCCTTGATGTTTTTTCTATAATGCTTGGTTTTAGAGTGTGCTGCAGCTTACTCAGCATCCCCATATGAGTCTGTATGAAGTCCATATGAAGCCTCCCTCACATTTTTGCTTGACCTCATGATGTTTTCCACTGATGTCAAGGAAAAGAAGACACTGGACAAAGGAGTATGTTTAGGAGAAGACGTGGGACATCATTTTGCACTATTAAATTGCACCCATCTTGCACCCAGCTGTTAAAGTTTTTATTACATTGTACATCTATTTTTTCTCCCACACTGACTCCTATCCTTTTATAATACCCAATATGCAGATAGATACATTTGAACATTTTGATTATATTCTGTTTCTATTTTAATTCTATTGTATTACATATTTCTATTGTATTATTTTGTATCGTATATATTGCAGTTTTACAATGCATTTATTGTAAGTGTTACAATAACAAAATGTTTTTTGATATAAATATTGTCTGTAAGGTTTTTTATATGAAAAAAACTTCAATTTTAGCACAAATGAATGCAACAACAACAGCAACAACAACAAAACAATTGATGCTTAATCTGTGTTAGCTCATACCTCGAACTAGGTCTTGTTTTTATTACAGGAACAATTCTGGAGACATAAACTTATGGTCTTTACTTACTTCCCTGCTGCTGTTGGGTGTACATATCATGTGATTACCTTGTTAGTGTTATTTCAGAGGAGACACACAAAGTTGCACTAATGGTAAAACAAGAGGAGTATCTTAAAATTTTACTGTTCATTCCTTGTGTGCTTCTCTACCTACCCTCATTTGTGGTCATCAGCTCTGGGTAGTAACAGGAAAAATGAGACCGTGAATACAGGCTTCCTTCACAGCTTATCTGGGTTCACCCTTGAGCACATTGTGAGCAATTCACTTGTCTGGAAGGAGCTCAGGGTAGAACTGCCGCTCCTTTGCTTTGAAAGGAGTCAGTTGAAGTGCTTAGGGGTTCTGAATTGGATGCCTCCTTGACGATTTTCTGGAGGTTTTCCAGGCATGTCCATCTCAGTGTCTCCCAAGATAAGCTTGGTGAGGCAGCAAGAAAGAAGGGCCTCTGGGCTATGCTGATTCGTTGGCTGCCATTGTGGTAAGACACAAATAAATGGTAAAAGATGAGAAGTTCAGATGCCAGGAAGGAGCTCTGAGTAAAACCACAGCTACTTCCATTTGAAAGGAGATAGTTGGGAATGCCATTGTAGCACATGGTGGCACTTGCTGTATGGCTGCCACCCTCTTTGGAGTTGTGATTGGGATGCACAGAAATTGCTAAAAAAGATTGACCTTAATTAGATTTCAGGGGTGTTCTGATGATGGATGAGTGGGATCACACTATTTTTGGTTTAGCCATTTAAGTTCATATCGAAGTAGGTTTCATACGTAGAATTTATTCTGTTTCCAATAATGAATTATAATTTGAAACAGGATTCAGGAAATTAATAGGATACAGACAAAAAGAGAAACTGTGCAGAGAAACAATAAGATAGATAATCCCAGTGTCTCTCACACTCACTCCCTGCTGTTTATATTCTAATAAACTAACTTAAAAAATATTCTTTGGATCAACTTAAGAAAATAACTGTAATTTGTTTCACCTAAATTTATTAGTTTTTCACAAATTAAATTTATGATTTGGTTGAAAACGTAAATTTTGGTTTAATGTAAATAAATATTGTATTTTAAGACAAAGCCAAAAATTTGCTTTCATACAAGGTATGCTGTAATTCTGTTCCATGCAATTTTTTCAGTACAAAGTAATTTTTTAATGAAACCATAATCAATATACTCTCTTTAGTCACAAGCCAAAGTATTACTTATATAATTATGTTTTTTGCCTTTTTAAAAACTAAGAGTTCACCATAAACAAAATTTCATTCCTCTGTAATAGACATTCATTCATTCATTCATCTTCTATACTGACTATCCCTTTCGGGGTTGCGGGCTGAGCCTATCCCAGCTGTCAACGGGCGAGAAGCGGGGTACACCCTGAACCGGTCGCCAGTCGATTGCAGGGCAACATATAGAGACAGACAACCATTCACGCTGACACTCACAGCTAAGGACAATTATTAGAGTCAACAATTAACCTAATGAGCATGTTTTTGGTCTGTGGGAGGAAGCCGGAGTGCCCGGAGAGAACCCACGCATACACGGGAAGAACATGCAAACATCACCTTTAAAATAAAAAACCCAATCAAATTAATAAAACTCACAATCAGCAGCCAGTAAAGTATGTGTTTTACACATAAACACTCAAAAAAATACTTGCGTGTAAAATAAAATGAACTGTGGTCTTTTCATCATGTTATTTTTTAAACCTTACAAAACTGTAAACACATCAATTTACATGCACATCTTAACATGTATAACTGGTTGTACTCTTCTCTAAAACTCGAGATGCAAGGGAACAGCCATTAAGTATAAAAAAAGATTCTAATAGAGTTAAATCTTTACTATCCTCTGACAAATGATCAAAATGTATGAATATCATTATTTTGAACAAAAATAAATGAATAAATAAATAAATAAACCAAGAACAAACACAGTTGCTATGGATGCAATTATGAACAATGGCAGTTCAAGAAAAAAAGGAACCATTACTAGCGCTCTTGCTGATCATTCTGAATTTAGCATCATTCACATTTTCAGTGTTAATATCAGCGCCACAATAATTGTACAACAGAAAGAATTCTGTTAACAGAGAATATCAGAAATTAAAGCCTGTTTTAAATCAAAGCTGTTTTTGCTCTCATTTATAATGACCCCTAACGTTATCCTAGAATGTATTTGAACACAAGCGATTAAAACAGAACAACATGCTGTATCCAAATGTCTTTCTTTGAGCAACCCCACATTTACAGCTTGACCCTCAGACTGCACACTCTGTGTGTCATTTTCTTTGGTTCTATCTCCATGAATATTTTCTGCAGTGCATCGAAAGTGTGTTTGAGCAAGTTTAGAGCATAGAGGAGGTCAAATAAGTGGGCACATCTATGTGCAATTGATGGCAGTTCATTAAGCACCTCCACATCTTCAATAATGATGCCTATGTCACATGGTGGCTTTAATGGATCCTCCTCCTCTCTGATGACAAACACTGTCATTGTGCACTGCTGAAGCTCTCTTCCGGCATCATCCTTCTCACCAACCTGACAAAAGACATTTATTGTATAAAAGCTTTTTGGACCATATAACTTACCTTTTAGACTAATATTTGTTGATATTGGGTTGTTAACCTGGTTACTATTGCTGTATTTGCACACTTGAGAATTGTGTATATGTCTGTTATATGATTATGTTATCAGGATCATAATGAATAATGTGATACTTACTGAATCTAGCAGCTAGCAACAGCGATCCTCCAAAAGGTTATAACAAAATTAAAACAAAACAAAATTAAATATTATAGTCGCACACATATTTCCATTAGGATTGTCTATAGCTGAAGTTATTAACTGCAAGTTTTTGTACATCTTCCCCAAGGTACAGGATGAGGCACTTCAACAGACACTCTCTCCTTAGGCTCACATCAAGGCTCTCGGTAAGAGTGCAAACATTCAGCACATCCCGGGTCTTCTCTCTGAAAGTTCCTCCCTAGTTCCTGATGATCTCGATCAGCTTGCTGTGGTTCTTGTTCAAGGAATCCAGGAATCATGGTTGAAGTGGAACAGTAGTAATCCTCCTAAATTCAGCATTGATCTTTCTGAATTATCTTAAATTGCCAAAAGAAATGGGTGGCCTAGACCTTCCAAATCTGCAGGCTTATTATCAAGCAGCACAAGTAAGGAATGTCAAAATTTGGATGGGAGAATGTTCTCATACAAAATGGAGAGAGATGGAAATAAACTGTGGAGATATACCATTAACTGCTCTCCGTTTTTCCAAAATACAAAAAAATCATACATTGAGGATGTAGACAATAGATGGGTAGTTGCTACACTTAAGGTTTGGAGGGAAGTCTGCCACAATTTAAAATTAAATGAAGATGTAATTCTTTTGAAGGAAATGGGGAGTGATCCAGTCTTCTCTCCTAATAGAATGGACCAAACATTTAACATATGGGCATCCAAAGGTTTATGTAAATTTGTACAAATGTTTGGGGATAAAGAAATGAAATCTTTTGAACAGCTATCGTTGCAATACGATATACGAAGGTCTCATTTATTTCGATTCTTCCAAGTGAGAAGTTATCTTTTCGATGTTGTAAAAAAGAAATCTATTCAAGAAATAAATCCTCTCATAAAATGCATGCTTAAGATATATGATTGTAGTACTGAAACAAAACTCTTAACTAAATAAGTTAAAATAAAACAAGCTAAATATAAAGATAAACAAATGGATTTCAATGTAAAAAAACAAAGGGGAAGATGAAATTCCTTGCAATATCTCACCAGTAGATTGGAAACAAATGTGCAAAAACATACATGAAACAACTAACTCAAACTACACACAAACTACAAGAAACTGGTTAAAAGATGATAATTTAAGTAATTCCAAATGGAAAGATCTTGTTAATGACATATACGTAATGGAAAAAATAACAATGAGAATTAGAAATCAAGTTTGTGTTTTTGAAGAAAGATGGGAGAGATGGGTGAGGTATATAACAAATATATACTTATAAAGTATGTTTCTCATTGATATTATAAATATTTTGTCTTGCTTGTCCTGTATAATGTAAACTACACATTGCCTTTGATTTTGAATGCGGGCATATGCAATTGTAACTCGTGTATTTGTTGTTGTTGTACCTACTGCATATATTTATGAAAAAGTATCCTCTGATTGAAACCTTATGTAATTATTAGAATAAGTAATTTTTTTTGTTTTGTTTTGACAGGAAAACTTCTGGTTTGAAGTAAAAATACCATATAGTAGAGGTGTTTCTTTTAATTTTGTCAAGAGGGGGTTTCATTTGCTTTGAAGCAAACTGAAAACATCAGATTTAAACATGAAACCATAATTTTTCATTAGACCAATTTAAAAATACACTTTGAAGCAGCGGTGTCAAACTCAAATACACAGTGGGCCAAAATTAAAAAAAATTTCCAAGTCGAGGGCCAGACTGGTTCACTGTTTATTGAAAACTGATTTAAATGACCATATTGCACATATTGAACCTGGAACTAACACAGCCTATAAGTTACTGCCTATAAAACAACATTAATCATTAAATAAATGAAAAATCAGTTGCATTCATTTCTTATGGCTTTACCTGCAGCTTTCCATAGTAATTTCAAATGAAAACATTTTCCCACAGGCCAACAACAGCCAAAAAAAAATTTTGTTCAAACAAAAACCAAAAATGCCCAAAGAGTGCAAAAAGTCAACATATATTAAGCTGAGTTTGCTGCTCTCTGATTCATACTAGTCTAAGCCAGATACTTGAACCTGGAACTAACACAGCTTATAAGATGTTTTTATCTGTAAACAACAAAATTAAACATTAAATACAAGAAAAATCAGTTGCATTCATTTCTTCTGGCTCTTTATGCAGCTTTTCCAGACTAATTTACCTGTCACGGTGTTTCGTTTCATACTGTCTTATGTTATATTCTTTCATGACAGCTACACTGTCTCTGCACAGAAGACAAACAGCTTTGTCCTTCATATCTGTCCACTGTCCGTTTAGCCATTTTTCGGGCAGAGGTTAGCTGAAAATTAACCACAGGTAATGAGCTCCATCAGGCGGCTGATGAACGAGTGGGGCACGGATTCGCGCTCGCAGGCCTTTGATTGATGTGCCAACGCTCTGGCAGTGCATTGTGGGACTTGTAATACTAGTGGTGCGTGCAATATACCGGCGGGCCAGCTCTAATAACAATTAGATATTATCATGCAGACCAAAGATAATTCCATTGTGGGCTGCTTTTGGCCCGCGGGCCTTGAGTTTGGCATATGTGCTTTAAAGGAATGACACAGTAGTTTCACTTTTGTGTAATCTGTACACTGTGTGTGGGCGTGCATGTATGTGTGTGAATTGTGCCATAAATGAAATAAATCGTCTGGTATGATGTTACATAATGCAATTATAAAAGCAATTTTCCTTAGAGACACAGAGGGAAAGAGAGGGAGAGCGAGATGACAGAGAGTGGGATGTAAAAGAGGGAGGTTTTAGAGAAAGTTGTATAAAAAAAAAATACAATTTTCAAGACCTTGCTCTGTGCTCCCTTGTTAAAGGAATAGTAACAATTTGGGAAATAGGTTTCTTCGTTGGAGTTTGAATGAGGGCATGGTTATCCAAGCCTAGCATAAAGAGTGGAAGCAGGGGAAAATAGCAAGTCTGGGCCTGTCCAAAGCTTAAAATTACACTTACTAATGCCAGTTACCTTTAAAGTAAAAATTTGTCTCAAATGCCTAAGAGTAGTGTAAAGGAGTAAACAGACCCAAATGCTGAGACTCAGATGCAGAGGCAGGGATAAGTAAATGAAGGTAACAGTTTAATGGATAAATGTGCAACAGATGAGTCTAGGAGATCCACACAAAGAGGCAGGAGAATCTACTGAGAGTGAACAGACCACAAGAGAGGTCTGTTCCAAATAACACACGACAACAGACTGACAGGGCATACATTGGCGCACAAGGGTAGGCTCCTGGAATAACTGGAGGTATGAGAAGTTCTTGTAGTTGGTCCAGACTACAAAATGTTCCTTCGAGCCTCCCAGCCAGTGGCGCCATTCTTCTAACACCATCTTTACAGCCAAGAGTTCATGGTTCCCGATGTCATAGTTACGTTCAGGGGGCATCAGTTTTCTAGAAAAGAAAGCACAAGGGTGAAGCCTCTGATTGGAATCAGAGAAGTGGGACAACACCACTGCAACCCTGGTATCAGAGGCGTCAACCTCCACAACATATTGAAGGGCTGGATTGGGTTGAATGAGGACCAGAGCTGACATGAACAAACCCTTCAACCTGCTGAATGCAACCACAGACTCAGAGGACCAGGTGAACAGGACAGAAGGTGAAGTCAGCCAGGTCAGGGGAGCCAGAACCCTGCTGTTGTCCCAGATGATACAAATTCCAGGAAACTTTCAATTCACAGGGAGTGGCCATTCCTCCACTGCCTTCATTTTTTCTGCGTCCACCTTTACCTGTCCACTCAAAATGACAAAGCCTGGAAAACTGACAGTCATGGCATGAAATTCACGTTTCCCCACTTAGGCAAACAGGTATCCAAAGAGGAAATGGTTCAAAAGTCCCTTAGGACATCATTTACCAGGTTTTGGAAGACTGCTGGGGTGTTAGTGAGCCCCAAAAGCTTCACTACTGTGTTGAATGCAGTCTTCCATTTATCCTCCCCTCTTATCATAACCAAATTGTAAGCGTTCCATAGGTCCAGTTTTGTAAAGATGGTGGCTCCCTGAAGAGGTTTAAAAGCAGAGGAGATCAAAGCAGAGGATTTTTGCTCTTAACAGTTATAGAGTTAAGGCCACGGTAGTTAATGCAGGTATGAAGAGGCTTATCTTTCTTGAAGACAAAGAAAAACCCAGCACTGAGAGGTGAAGAGGAGGGATAAATAATACTTGCTGTGAGGGACTTCTTGATGTAACTCTATGGAAACCAGACTTGGGGCAGGGATACATAACAGTAACAGTAACAGTAAGGTAACAGTTTTTAATGGATATTTCAAAAATGTTCAACAGACGAGTCGAGGGGATCCACACAAAGAGGCTTGAGAGTCTACTGAGAGTGAACAGGCTGAGAGAGAGTCCTGTTCCAAATTACGCACAACAGACTGACAGAGCATATAGTGGGGCAGGAGGATTGGCACATTCATCTTGTTACCATGAAGTTGAACAAACGACTTGATGAGTACTGCCGCTTTTACACTGTGTCAGCAGATGGGTCTTGATTGAATAATTGGTACCATACCTGCCAGCCACGCCCTGCAGTTAAACAAACACACGCAAAAGTGAACTGTAGTAGACCGGTAAGTGTCCCAGTGCTCCTTCCCTTCCCACCCTCTGTCCCATGTTACCTCCTCACCCAAAGTGAGGAGTTGTATAGTCTGATGGCATGAGGGACAAAAGAGTGTTTTAGTCTGTTCGTCCTGCACTTGGGAAGGAGCAATCTTCCACTGAACAGGCTCCTCTGGTTACTGATGATGGTGTGCAGATGATGCCTGGCATCACCCATAATGTCCAGCAGTTTTTGCAGCATCCTCTTCTCTGCCACTGTCACCAGAGAGTCTAGCTTTGTGCCAACCACTGAGATGGCCCGCCTGATAAGTTTGTCCAGCCTGGATGTGTCCTTCTTGGATTCGCAGGCCCCCCACCACACTACTGTGTAGTAGGGGACACTGCCGACCACAGACTGGTAGAACATGCACAGGAGTTTGTTGCAGATGTTAAATGACTGCAGCCTCCTCAGGAAGTACAGCCTGCTCTGTCCTTTCCTGTACAGGTTGTTGGTGTGTGTTGTCGAGTCCAGTTTGCTGTCCAGCCACAGCCCAAAGCCTGCACCTCAACTCCCTCTATCAGAACTGGACGTCATCTGGGTCTGGACCTCCCAAAGTCACTGACCAGTTCCTTTGTCTTTGAGGTGTTGAGTTGTAGATGGTTTGTGTGGCTCCTATACTCCTCCTCTCTATCGTCCCTGATGCATCCTACGATGGCTGTGTCATTGGCAAACTTCTGAATGTGACACAGCTCAGAGTTGTAGCAGAAGTCTGATGTGTACAGGGTGAAGAGAAGCAGGGCAAGCACTGTACCCTGGGGGGCTCCAGTGCTGCTGATCAGACAGACAAGAGACAGAGGGGAAGTGAAACACAAAGGCACAATAGGACAAAGAGGAGAGGAAATTGCAGATCCTAACAGTAAATTGAACACAAGTAAATTGAAAACTGTCCAACTGGACCATTTGGACTACATGCATGGTTTTGGTCTCGTTTGAAAGGTAATACTCTTAAGTTTTATCCTCAGCAGTCAGAATCACTGTAAGTTCTACTGGCATTCAGTAATAGAAATTTGAACATACTGAGGATAAGGATAAGTTTTGTTTTGTTTGCCTTAATATTCCATTGCAAATAGCTTGCAGATGACTATATCTGGGACATATTGGTTGGAAAACACAATAGGACCACAACATGAAGTCTTACCCTAGTTCAAGTGCAATACTAACTAATAGCAATACCACAGAAACTGAATATTTTCATGTTTTTTATGGCAGCTGAGAAATTGGCTGGATCCAGAAAGGACTTCTTTAATAGACAGTAATATGTTTAATCTTGGAGGGGGAAAAACAGTGGAAAGAGAGAGCAGCCAATAATAGCTAAAATATCTGGACCGACTGTCTGACATTCTACTTTTAAAACCCAAGTGGGCATGCAGTCTGAAGGACAGGTGAATGATTCTGTGAAAGCGCAACAGTGTTTTCCAGGGTTGACAGAGATATTTCACAGAAGGGGGTTAATGTTGATGGTAGGCATGAATCAAAATCAAGTTCTCTGAAGTCTGCTAAATCTTCACTATTTTGTCACAAAAGTCATAAAGAAATTGTTCACATGTAGCTGGGGCAGATTTAACTGGCTGGCTAAGAAGAGAAACAATCACAGAGTCTAAGGGATAATGACCCTGTTAAGTGTTCAGATGTGAAAAGTTGGCATTCCTTGCTTCTTTTATTGCACACTGATAGGAAGACGTTTGATGTTTGAGACGAACAAGGGACACACTGAGTTTAACCTTCTTCCATTTACTTTCTGCATTGTCTTTTTGAATGACTTACTTTTCATTTAACCATGGCAGAGTAGAAGATCTTTTACATAATCTAAAATATTCATGAAAGAGCAGTTAAAAACACTGACAGGCTCCTTTACATTGAAGCTCTGGTATTCATTGGTGTAAAAATGTGTTTGAGGTGGTAAAATCTTGACAGAAACTACCAACAAAAAGTGAATTTTGAGGATGAATCTGGAACAGCCTGGCACTATAATGATTTAGATTAGATTTAGATTTATTTGTCCTTCTGCAAGGAAAATCTTTTCCACCTTTTGTACAACCTCAGAGTACACAAATACATAAAACGAGACAGAATACATCAAACTTGAAAAAATGAATACATGAATCCCACACCATACACCCACTACCAGCACATTCTCAAACTTTACATACACAAACACACAAACTGGTGCACAACTGCAGTACAGTCTGGATGTTCTGTTCAGCTCTGTTATGGCAGAGGGGACAAAACTCCTGCTGAACGTCACTTTCTTCCATGCCAGCGACCTGTATTGGTGACCAGATGGGAGGAGCACAAAATGTGGATTGAGGGGGTGACTGGGGTCAAGCGCCATGGTGTATGTGCTGTGTGCAGTGGCTGTGCAGTTGAGGTCTCGGAGGTTGGGGATTGGGGTGCGAATGATCTTGGCAGCCTTGTGTGTATTTTGTTTAAGTCTGTTCTTGGAGGAGGTTGATAGCATATTACAGAAGCAGGTGGACCAGTAGAGAATGGGTTGAACAATACTTTTAGCAGCAGACAGTGGGGGGAACGGAAAGTGCTTTGAGTGTGTGGAGGGTAGAGAGTCTTTGTTGGCAGCATTTATGGATGTCAATTTTGTGTTGTTCAAAGTTCAGTTTATTGTCTGGAGCGATGCTGAGTTATTTGTGGCTCTCCACCATTTCAACAACTTCGCCGTAATCTGAGACAGCAAAATCATCCACAGTTACAGAAACAATTGGAGAGCACCAGGTCAAGTCTATGTTGTATGTATGTTCTTTTCTAAAAGAATCTAAAAGTTAGATTTAGATAAAATCAAAATGAGGACGAAGAGGGGCAACAAACATGGATATTAAATTCACCAAGCATAAGAATTGATAGTCATATTCTAACATCCTGAATAAAACCAGAATATTTAGGGAGCCTGTAGATTAAAACACATAAAATGGGCGAATTATTCTTGACAATAAAACTGAGACTCTCAAAGGTGTACACACAGCCAGATGAGACTGAAGAACAACTAAATCCTTCTAAACCAGCAGGCAGGCATGAAGAATCTTGTGGATTTTCAAAAAGTGAGTTTTATTTCTCAGAAATGAAAGTTTTATGAAACACATTACAAAACTACAGTAAAGTTCAGGAAGAAAATTCTAAACCAGAATCCCAGTCCCCTAATGATGTGGTGACTCTTGGTCCAGTCTGACCGACCACTCCTGTACATAACAACTCTTAAACTGAAGGCAAACTTGAAGACAAGCTGTGACTGTACAGAAGATGACTACATGTGTGTGCTACAAACGGAAACTAATGTACAGCTAACTATGCTAAATAAATACAAATATGTTGTATGAAACAAAAACTATGTCATCATGTATGTGCAATCAGTGGCACCGCCAGCTGAAATCCTGTGGCACTGTGCGTACAATTTTTTTTTGAAGGTTGTGTGTGTGTGTGTGTGTGTGTGTGTATGGGTATTATGAAATTGAATCCTGGCAGCGCCACTGTGTGCAATGTAAATTTAATGTGCATGAGGTCAACAAACCAAATGAGTAAATGAGCCATTATGTGTAACCTATAAAGAAAACTGAGGTGAACGGAGGGTGGTTACCGACATTTAAATCAGCTGTGTGGCAGCAGGTGCAGCCATCACACATGGAAAACTTATTTGCAAGTGATTATACATTAAGTAAACAGGGGATGGAGAAAGTGCTTTTAGCTGTGATGAGATTGTTTCTGAGTGGACTGTGAGTAGATTTTGGTCTTGTACACTGCCTTTCAGTGATCCTAACTGGAATTAATGAATTAGTGAGGGTTTTTTGTGCTGGGGGGCCCTGACAAAGAGGCAAGACTGTGGATGTAGTGAAGCTGATGGGTGAGGAGGGCTTTCTATTGCACATGGTGCACTCTGTGAGCAGGAAGCGGAATATGTTAGAGGACAGGATCTGAGGGAAGCTCTGCCAAAGGAGAGAAAAGGTGAGTGTTACAGCCTCATTACCGCTGATGCCATATGGAGGGGAAGACAGAGCCTTTTAGGACCCTCAATGACCGACATCCAGGAGGGGAAACAGGGTGAAATCAAGAGGGCAGGGACGTCAGCAGGAGTAACCACTGCATCAGAGGACACTGGCCCTTGGCTATCCGCAGGCTTGAGACAAGCGAGGAACACAACTGGATCTGCCGCTGGAGTAGATCCTTGATGAGCCACTTAATGGATTTTTCTTAATGCATTTTAATGTGATTGCAAATGAAGGTCTACAGTATGAATTTGGCCACAAAAAGTAGTCCATTTCACATTTTCTGTCTCCCTGGTATTGACCCATGCCTGCTTTTTGACCTCAGTAAACATGAACTTTTCTCTTTTGTCACGCTTTTGGGTTGAATATTGCTGAGTCTTTACATTTTCTCCATCCCGCTAATACGAACTATTAAAGCTTCCTCCTGCCTTAATACAAGGAAATGAGTGTGATAGGCTGAAGAGGACTGTGGCCCTAAACAAGGCTGAAAAAAAGCTCTGTGTGTTTGTGACAGTGATAGCAACAAACACATAGACAAGAGAGCCAGACTTTGGGCACGAATTAGGCATTGATTTTACTGCTGCAGGGGAATGAGCAGACACTGGCTTATGTGTCACCATGCACACACACACACACACACACACACACACACACACACACACACACACACACACACACACACACACACACACACAACTCCAGGTACAGGGCATTTTTATTCTCTCTCCACTCCGCATCCTGTCTGGCTCTTCCTCTACCACCCCCCTTATTCACCTTCCTTCACTTCATCATCAGCTGTTCTCTCTCTTTTCCTTCTTTTTTCTTCTTTCCTCTCACTTTACTCTTCTGCCCTCTCTCTCCTTCTGTTCTTATATTTCTCTCATTTCTTCTTTTCTCCATATATGCTTTGCAGTGCTTAAACACCAGTGGGGTAATGCTCCAACATCTCGCAACTAAACTTTCCTTGACATTTTAACTCCATGTGTTAACTACAGAGTCTGCTCAGTTTTAATTAGACAGGGACTCTAACAATGGCACAGAGTAATTTACACCACGGATGCTCACTGTCAGCTTAGGGAGCCAGAAACACAGGGTTTTGGAAAAGCAAGTGAGGAAGTAATTTTAACATGTAAATGAAGCACTCTGGTGCACTCTGATGTGGATATAGGGGGAAAAGATGTATGTTTGACATTCAATTCATTATATTTTAAAATGAAACCTGTTGTGATTACCTTGCAAAAGTTCAGAAGAACACGACAGTGGCACAACTCCTGTTAAATCCTGTTAAAGAGATACTGTATGAGTTTAACTGCATTATGTTCAAGTGCATGATTTCATCATTTAATTTTCTTCTGGCTCAAATCAGGACTTGAAGTGCTTTTGTTGCTGCTGTGTGTTTGCCTGTGGGTGGCCTGGGAGGGTTCCTGTCCTAATTGCTGCACTAATGACTCCCTTTTGGTTCTTCAGTGGGGTTAGGGTGGAGTTTGGGGCTTTTGCAAGCATTGTTATTGGATCTCAATATGCAAATCAGTTTGGCGGAGCTTGCGGACTTGTCAACAAATGCAGCATGATCAAAGTCACTGATGCAGGATGTTCTCATGGAACTGCAACAATGAACAAGCCGAGGGCTATTTGGTAGAGGAGACAGCTAAGGCATCCGTAGGCTACATTATCACGAGCTCTACTAACTACTATGCTTGCCTACTCCTGTCTGTCAGATGTTATATATATATATATAGCATATAGCATATCATAATAATTGATTAAGGATCTGTATAATATCAACATGCATGATACAATTCTACAAATATTAATTCATTCATTCATTCATTTGATATTCTAGACATCTTGCTTATCATTGAGGGTTGCAGGGCTGGAAACCTACACCCCAGAAGGCCAGTTTTTCCTTTTTCTTTCTTTCTTTCTTTTTTTTTTTTTTTTTTTTTTGTTAAAAATTTGCCTTTCATACACCCATTCAGGAGCAAGCTACCATGCAAGTTGGTAGATGGTCCTGATGATCATTAGGATTGCTCCTTCTGGTGAGACCAACACTGGCAATTTGGGGATCAGTGTCTTGCTCAGGGACACTTCAACAACAACTTCAACAGGAGCTGCAGGTCAAACCATCAATCCAGTGATTAATGGATGACCCGCAATAACTCCTGAGGCACAGCCGGCCATAAATGAATATATTTTATAGCAAATAAACACAAATCTGCAGTCAGTCTTGATTTTTTTTTTCTCATGAAAAGTAACAGGGTATGCATTGTGGACAAGATAGACAAGATAGATAGAGCAGATAGTAATGTTACAGTGTGCTTGCTGGTGGTTGAAACAGTAAGTGCTTGTATCGTGCATGCTTTAGTTTGTGATATTTCGCATTTTTGTCAGCACAGATTTGTGGCACAACTAACAATATACATGAGTCTTTGGCCTGTCAGAACTTGAAGTGGCCAAAGTGCAGTATCTCCACACCACATCATTTATCCACAGCAGCTCTTTGCATTTCACGTTGTTGTGGCCGTTGAGCTGTCTCTTTCTGTGGCTACAAAAAAATTAAAGCCACTGCAGAAAATTTGTCGTAAGAGTCCATTGATTTTTTTTGTCTGATGATGTTATTACATAAGGTATGTCCACTATGAGACACACACACGCACACACACACACACTTTAAGCATTTAAATTGGTTTGATGTCTCTAAATGTATGTGGCAACATACCTCATGTGTGTTTTTATGCCTGTTCAGTGTAATATTCATTTCCACAGCACTAATTCAAGCAATGCAACAACAGAGTCATGTCATATGTCACACCCAATGAAAAAGAGGCCACACACTGCCGTATTCTATGCAGTTTAATAATGTCGCCTATTCAACAGTTAAGCTTGCTTCATCAGAGAGACCATGACCCTGACCTCTTCTGGTAAAATTTGAGACTTTTAATGTGAACCATCTGTGCAGAAAGTGTTGAGTATCAAAGTTAAAAAAGAGAAAGTGAGGCAGCTGAGTTGGGAGAATAACATGACTCTGGAGTTAGTGCTGTGGCAATGTAGATTATACTGAATTTATTACGCGAGCCATTCTAGTACAGTTCTCAATGGCTTTCACACAGCTTTTGTTAGTAAATGTCTTTAGTGTAGTGAGTGTAGTAATATCTATTTTGCGCTTATATAAACACACACACACACACACACACACACACACACACACACACACAGACTTCATCTACCTCTGAGGATTAGTGTGACTTCCCACCAGGCAATGGGGTTCTGTGAAGGGCTCTTGGCAGGGAAGATGAGACGCTGTAACCTTTCACCAGCCATTGCCTCTGAGAGTTAGATAAGTTTGGTCTCTAGAGTTTTACACGCTTCACAATATTGACATTAGTGTAACATGCTGCTGCTCCTCAGGCCTTTCTGGCTTTCTGGAAAGAAATAATTTCTTATCACAACAGCAGCAGTGTGTGTGTGTTCTTCACAACTTATAAATAGTAAGGAGCATCTGCAAATACATGATGGATGTTATACCCTGTCTGTAACTGTGTAAGGGTTAGGGCCAAAATGGTGTTTAGCGACAAAAGATGTGTTGAGCATATGGAAAGTTGCCAACACGACTGGAAACATGTTTGATTATGATAGTATATGAAATACAGCATGTGTGGTTTTGTTGTTTTTATTTTGAGAAGAAACAACAGTACAATATATTGAACCAAAAAAGCACAATATGAAAAAATACACAATATAAAAGTATATTTATTTACTTATTTGCATATTGCACTAAAAGCATAGAATAAAAAAAAATCATTCACTGTACTGTCACAGAAGAATAAATAGAATAACTAATTTACCTCTACTACAGCAGAAGTGAAACAAGAAAAAAGTCAAGTCTTTTTTTCAATTATCAATGCAAATTTGTTTAAAGGTCTTTTCTAGGAGACAGGGTTGTTGTACAACATGACTTTGGCCTCATGGTGAAATGCTGGACATGTGACTTGAAGCTCATGACTTTGATCCCTGCAAAATCAAATGTCCCCCTCTGATGAACTATGCGCATATATAGAGGTTATGTATGTATGTATGTATGTATATATATATTTATTTATTTATTTATTTATTTATTTATTTTTGAGGAATGTGGAAAGAGAACTCATTCCTTAACATGCTTTGCTGGATATACTGGTTAAAGCCTTGATACTTGAGAAAATGATTAGCTTGAATCTTGTACGCAATCCTGTTGGCAGACCTAATGCGTCCTCTCTCTCTCTGCAGGTCAGAGGTCAGTGAAGGCAGTGGTACCAGTGGACAAAGATGATGTCCATGCAAAGTAAGTGTTCTGTCACCACAGCAGCCAGCAATGTCTAGCTGTTATAGCTGTGTGCATTTTAAGCACACATGCACAGTAATGTCTGAGGTTCCTTCACTCCCAAACTGTTTACTGTGTTAAGTGGAGGTGATCATGGTTGATTTTATTTGTTATCATGCAGTCCTTCTGTAGGCTGACTGGAGAATTTGTTATTGCAGACAGCACCTATTTGATCCTTTTTTTGACAGATGAATTAAGCTAGTTGGAAAACAGAAATTCTCGTGATTCTATCAGTGCAAGCCATTTAGATTACTTTAAAATAATTTGCATAGACTACTTTGGTTTTGTAATTAGTTTATGCAGTTATATCTATTTTTACTCCTCTGATATCCCATAACACTGTATCATTACTGAATGTCCTCTCCTATTACGAATGTTCTGCTTTGCTTTTCTTCCTCAACAAACATGCGGAATGCTCAACTTTCGTGTTGTCATGACTATACTTGGAAAAGTATGTGCTGAGCCTATTGGCTCTATTGTTCATTTCAATTCAAAAGTTTCAATTGCCAAATTAAAGCCTTCATCAAGTCCTATAGATATGCCTGCCAGATATCTGAAGAAGTTTTTTAATACTGCTGTTCCCACTATTTTATCTATTGTAAATACATCTCTGTCCAAATTTTTTTCAACTTTTTTTATCAAACAGAACTTTTTCAGTAGTGGCTGGTGATGCCTCCTCCTCTGTGGACAATCTAACCCCACCAATTACTGATTTTAAAATTTCCAAAAAACATTCAAGCACTCAGTACTATAACACTATAACAAAGTAGTTTGTCTTTGTTGTTACTTCACCAACACCAGCAGTAGTAGTGGTATAAGCAGTAGTACTTGTGGTAGTAGCAACAAGTAGTGGTAGTAGCAGAAGTAGTAGTAGTATTACTAGTGTCTGATGTCAGTTATGTGTTGCTCCCTGTAGTGAGTGAGGCGGACAGTGTGGTGAAGGTTGCAGAGTGGCAGCAGACCTACTACGCCTCAGACTCTGGCATCCAATCAGGAGCCACCACAGTCCAGGACGATGAGAGTAGCACAGAGTACAGCGGCCGTAAGAAGTACACTGGTAGTACCACAACCAGTGCAACTACTGCACCTGCTACTGCCACCACTGGGGGAGGAGGAGACACAGCAGCTGGTGGACTCGAGAGCCCCACAGGTGAGACTGCTCCCGCAATTTAGCTGAAAGAGCTCAAAAATCATTTGGTTTTGGTGGTTCATGTGTTCTGGTTTGTTTGGTTTATTTCTGCCATTGCTTTTCTTTATCTCGTGCTAACCACCGGACACAGGAAGAAATAAAAGCTCCCTCCTTAGCAGAGAAAGCTGACCTTTTCAATCTCAGTCTTACACCATGATGCTTACACTTTCAAAACAAATACACCTTAAAAATTCCGATTACTCATGGTCTGCAAAATGTGGTTGGTTAGCAAAATGTCAACAAAATACAGACAGTAGTAAGAGCGCTATAAGACTAGTTACAGACCATAAATATGACATCTTAGGTAGTTTCTTTCTGTGGTAGTTAACTCCAACAGTCCCATCAACAACAACAACAATGAATCTATTCAACAAGTATTGTGTGTGCATCAAGAGATGATACTGCATATCTTATTGCTCTGTGCCATGGAGCTCCATCATTGTCCAAAAATGATTAAAAACGCATTAATGGTGATGTGTTCCTTCATTAGAATAAACTACCACTGTAGTTTATTTTGATTCAATCTCATACACAGCCTTGTTGCGCCACTGGTGGACCAAATGTGGTTTAATCCACCTCTCAAAATAGTCACCAACAAACGCATAATTTCCTCCTTGTTAGTAATGTTTCATAAAAACTTCAATGACCAGCTGAATTCCAAATTCCAAATGAAACTGTGGTATTTTTAAAGATTCACATCATCAGTGAGAACCAATAGACTTTGAGCTAGGAACCACAGACAGAGGGGGGAAGTCAGAAAGTATTGCAAGCCAAATTATCTCATTGTTGGTTTTGGTCTTTTCATGGGATTTGTTGACAGTAAGAAAACTACAGAATATTGCCAGCCTTATCCTTTAAGTTCAAATGATATTCTTTACATTCTTGTAGCCCTGAGGTATGGCAAACATGCATGACATTTTGTTATTATCCCATACCTCTGTGGGTTCAGAGGCACTCTGTCGAAACATCTGTGTGCTGCCCAAAATGTTGACTATGTGGACTTTATGCTTTGTCTTTACATTTGGATATATCCTCCTATGGATACTGTCTGCTGTCTGTGTGTGTTTTGAAATGTATCGAACTCTTTCATGTCGGACTAGTTGGTCTCAAAATCAGATGCCAAAATGAACACTTTGGAAAATGTATTTCTCAGTTATGCAAGGATGAAGATGAGAGGAACTGAAATAAGGGTATTTTTTTGTATCCATAGGCAAAACATGATGTAGCTGAGCCTTGTTGTTTATTTGTTGTAGAGTAGCTTGGAGTTGAGTCTGTCATCAAAGCCTTAAGCATTGTGATACCACATCATATACTATTGAAGAACTTTTTTTTTAATGGAAAATATGCTTGTAAAAGTTAATGTATGCAATTAGTGATACAAGTAAATGTACAATAGCAGATCAGCAGCCAAAGTATAACATGCTGAATACAGGTAGGGCTCCTCCTTGTTCTCAGGAGGTACCAAGGAGACAAAAATATTGTATCCTCAGAACTTACATAAATGCTTTAAAGTATATAGTGTGTGTAATATAGTATATGTATATATTAATACATGATAGTGTATGATAGTATATATGTATGTCTGTAATAAGAATATAATGTACATAATAAAAATAACAGAAATATGACTAGTAATAGAACAGTAGCAAGCAGGGCCACAGCAGTAAGTTTAACTTCGAGAAATTATTGTTCATCCATCTATTTATTGCTAAATGCCAGTGAGTAATGGAGTCTATAGCTGCAGTATCATTCAGTTGAGCAGAACTGTATGTGTGTGTCATTAGCAAAATTATGGAAACACAAATTGTGCTCTCTAATGATGTCACCAAGTGGCAGCATATATAGTGAGAACAGCAATGGACCAAGACACTGGTCCATATCAAACACTGCACTTAGGTCTAAGAGGACAAGGATTTTAATCTTGTTTTCATCAGAATTTAGTCTGAGGTCGCTGATTGTTTAATTAGAACAGTTTCAGTGCTGTGGTGTTTTCTAAAACCTGAAATTCCTCCAGGATATTATTGTCTTTAAGAAAGGAATTAATTGGCACTAAAAGTACCTTTTCCAGTATCTGACTGACGAATGGATGATTAGATATCAATCTTTTGTTGGTTAGTGCATTACCATATATCATCATTATTATATATTATTATATAGACATGTTGTATTGAGATTAAAAAGTTCAGAATTTCTCAGAAAGTCTGTGGCAAATGAGTCAGAGCGGTCGTCAGTGTGAATGTAAAAGTCATCAACTATAATGGCTTCATCAAATTTAAGAACAAGAGAGGACAGTCACTTGGAGAATTCATTGAGAAACCCCATGTTTGACTTGGGGGGGGGGGTCAATAAATGATTACACACACACACACACACACACACACACAAAATAAATGGGTTATTACACACAATTGTAAAAGTTACAATTTCCAAACTGATAAAAGAACCCAAACTAAAAGGACCACATGTGAGATGATTCTTAAAATCAGCTGCAATACCCACAACACAACCAGTTAACCAAGGTGCATTCAGGAAATTGTAACTTAGTGGGCAGAACTCTACTAGAGAGGAGCACTCCCCAGATTTAAGCCAGGTCTTGCTGCTGTAGGTACAAGCCAACACACGAGGTCCATAAGTAAGACTCAGTGACAGTCTTGCAGAGCTCAGTTAATGTAATACAGGTGAATTTTCCCATGGTTACATGTTTGCTGAGCTCATCTGTGTTCACATTAGCAGCACTACTGCCTTAAATTTAAGGTATTTTGTTATTGAAGAATGATGCAAATTCTTCAGAGTTTGATGTGGAGAACTGTGGGTGGGTGGGGGTCAGTCGAGCAGCTAGTCAATAGAGAAGAATAATATCCTTGAGTTCCCATGTACACTCAAGGACTTACATGTTGGGTAAGTTTGAAGCTGTCCAGTAAATTCATAAGCTCCGTAGTTCTGGAGTAATTCAATTTGTTGACATCAATATTCAGGTCTCCACCAAGGATTAAGCTGTCATATCTTGTGATGCCAAGTACGATCATTTGCACAAACACAGATGAATACAATGTAATGGTAAGCGCTGATAATTCTGCTTTGAGCTCAAGAGTAAGATTTTCAAACAATATAAATTATTTATGTTACCACTCAATTGCTCAATCTGTTTTGAAATGATAGCATCAAACAAAAGTTACATATGTAACCACAGTTCTATTAATTATGGACGGCCACCAGACATGTAATACATGGATTTCCACATCCTGTCGTGGTTAGGAGGGATGAAACTGTCCACACTGCACACAAGAAGTTTTGTATGTGGGTGTGAAGTGCAATGCTTTAAATCACTGATTTTTCAGTCTTACATTCACTTAGAGTGCTAAATATTTGTTGTTGAAAGGACAGAATACTAGCTTTTTCTTTGGAAAGGGGAAATACTGCCATTGTAATGAACACTACACTCTCAAAAGGGCCAGTAATCAATTGACTAATCCCATAGAAAATTACTGTAAAAATAAATCATTAACTGCAACTGCAGTGTGTTGAGTGTTTTTTAAGGCAAGGGTGCATTTGAGTCAGTAATTGCAACAGGTCCTCACTTGCAAGATTGGCACCACACTGAGAGGTGCTTTGAGCTAATTTGTCAAGGATTTCTTGGAGGATCTCTATAAAGCCAAAGAGAACCCCCTCTCTCTCGAAGTACTGGAAGTTCTCATCAAGCACAGCAGTTGCCTGCTGAGTCACACTTTCCTGGTAATCACATAATTAGCAAATCTTGAGATCCGGAGGTCACATCCAAAGCCAAAGAGAAGTGTCAAAGAGAAGAGAAGAAGATCCTTTATTGATCACAACACACAACATGCATAGAGGGTAACTGCACACGCCATGCTTGCCAAGTGAAATTCTTTCTCCGCTTTTAACCCATCCTGGTAAGTTCTTCCTCCGTGGCAGACCAGGAGTGGTGGGCTGCCAGCCGACAGTGGCACCCGGGGACCCAGTTCCTTTTGTCACCATTGGTCAGGTGGTGATCTTCTTGCATGTTTTTAGTTGGGGTATTTTATGGAGGATACCCCAGTATCCTGAACACGGGGAGAACATGCAAAGAGAGAGAGAGAGAGAAAGAGAAAGAAGTTACGACGTGCACACATGCACAAATAAGAGAGAGAGGTAGCATGTGAAGGGACAGGGAGGAGAGAGCAGGCAAGATGGTGGAGGTGGCAGAGGCTTGACAACGAGATGAGAAGCACAATGGAGGATGTGTTACACGCCTCTGAGCACAAGATGACAGGGAACAATACTGACTAGTACCACTGCTATCTGCGCCTTGAAGGTGTGTGTGAGTACCTGTAAAGGCACGTAAACATGTATGTGTCTGTTTGTTAAAGAGAAAGACGGTCAAAGTGTAACAAAGAGAGATCTTTATTGCTACGGAAAGACACAATAACTGTCTCTTTATCACACAGAAACCTGGTGAACAAACGCTGTTGAGAGTCTGTCAGCTGTGGCTCTGGTCTTTTAACTGATAAAGCGCAGCTTACCAGCTTTACTACAGTGGCACAAAAAATAACATAAAACACAACAAAGCCTGATGGCACGGGGGACAATCAATATAATGTGCTGAGTGCTCAAAAACAAGCATCAAATACAAATACAGTGATTGATTGCTAGTCAAACAGCAACAACAGGACTCAGCAGTCCCTTAATTTAGACTTACACAACGATGAAGCTTACATTAACACGCTACCATTAACTGTCTGTGCCCAAACAAAACCTCGTATGCCTGGATCAGACTACACAAATCTAGCCTGATTTAGAGACGATTTTGTCGTGGCCAACCAATGACCAGCATTGTGGCCGATCATTAATGACAATTGGGCTTCTATACCCGTGTAGCATGACATGCTAAATGACCTGCAGTGCGGCATCTGGGATGCCCCACGACACCCCAACTAAAAGACTAGCATGTCAGAATTTTATTGTTTTGACACGCCTGGTGTGACATCTCCTACAACATGTTCCTGAGCGTTTATCAATCAGGTGCTCTTTTGTTATATATAGTAGATATATGAATAATGACTAATAATGGGCTGATATTGACAACGCCTCTTGCATTTGCTTTAAATGTTATGGCTAATCCACTGCAGTTTTTTCTTTCTTTTCTTTTGTTTTCAGCGTTACACACAACGCATCTGTTGCCATGATTGACAGTTGCTTCACCTGCCTCCCCATGACATCTGACTTGTGCGTGATCATGAAATAATTTGGGGTCATACAAATCGTCTTGCTAGTGACCCAACCACGACACGGCAAGAGTTTATGGCACTGTGATCATTGTATCTGTCACGGTGACCATATTCAAAAACAAAATAATCATGTTGTCTGATCTTGGCATTACTTGAGATTGTTTTGGGAGCAATTAACGTGTGTTCAGAGTGTCCAGCATTTCTTTGAGCTCAGATGTGACAGGGCCATTAGTGCTATTGTTGGCAGTTCAATGGCGGGCTGGTCCCCATAGATAGCTGAGGATAACTGCTGAGAGTCAACATAGAGAACAGACAGCCTGTTACTCATCAGGTAAGTTAAAGGACTGTGGCTTAGGTTACTTAAAATTAAAATGTTTGATTAGGAACAATGCATCTCCTGTAGTGACTCACATCGTAGTGGAAAGACTGTGCGTCTCCTGTAGTGAATGATGTTGCAATGTAAAGGCAATGTGAGGCAGGGAGTGCTGATTGTTATATCCTTGATGACATCATGGCTGTGTGTCAGGATTAAATTGAGTCCCGATGGGTCTCTCTAGTTGGAAATCAGGATTTAGCTTCAGGCCTTTGTTCAGGCTTCTGACTTTACATGCAGGCTTGTCTTTGTTCATCCATGTGGTGAGTTCCCAACACCTGCTAAGCTATGCCAACAAGTATGTTTGACGATAAGCTAGAATACTACCCATTACTATTAAAGGGTAAAGATGATATAAGAGCTCTAATTTTGTTTGGGCCAACATAATTCATTATTAAAATGAACAGGAGCATCGTAGTGTACCCATTTTGTAGCCCACTTAAAACACTTTTAGCGAGGCTACTGTGCTAGTGTTGTCATGTTGGCCTTAGATAATTTGTTTATGTTGATCCAGGACCACCATTGCCATGTTGATCCTAGATAGTTTGATTAGGTTGATCCAGGACTATGATTGCCATATTGACCCTGGATACTACGCCTGCACCAGCACCAGCAGCAATGGTAGAGTATCTTTCTCCCTCAATCACCTCTTATCATAGTTACACATTTCCATTGAATTAATTATTACCTTTTTCTGTTTGTTTGAAATGTTGTTAGACAGCAAGGCCATTAATTCCAAGCTTTGTTTGACACTGTGAAGAGATTGTATTTTAAAATGACACTCTATTTTATTATTATACGAAATTGTGGCCCTAAATCACTAAAACTTCCTCTGAGCTCACTGCTGAGTTTTTGAAACTCTCATGGTCAAGTGTCAAAATATTAACTTGATGTAGATGTATTGAATTTTAAGAGTGCTATCAGACATTAAATCAAAGAAATTAATATCATATTACATGCACTGTAGAAGGACTGGGGAAAAAATATAAAGCAGATGTATACATGATTCAATCGGCTGTATTTTAACCCTTTTATCAAACCATGCATTGGTGTTTGAATTTTTTAATGTATTTTTCTTATTTGTTATGCAATCATTGCAGTCAGTGTTCAGTTTATCCCAAAGGTGTTGGATAGTGTTGAGGTCAGGTTTCTGTGTAGGCCAGTCAAGAAGCTTACTCTAATTAAGAAGAACAAGTGTGACATTTTCAGGAGTAAAGAAGCAGATTCTGTTGTAAGAAACATGTGGATGTGCCAACCACTTGATGTGCTACACAATATGTAGAGAGAGTACTAACATTAGAAATGATGCTGCAAGGAAAGGGAATACTTCCCCGGGAACTGTAAATTCCCAAAGAAGTTTAGAGATAAAACAAATTGGTTCCTCTGAAGTCCTGGTGGGATTATCCATGATAACTAAGCTTTGGTGTGCATCTTATCCCTCATTGTTGAAACCAAAATACTTGTGAGTGAGCCTGCATACGACAGAGAGAAACACAGTCGAGCTTGTTGTAACCCCTGTCCAGACCAAGAAGACTATTTGCTTCACTTCCTATACATTTTCTAATCATCCTCTCCCTCTGAGGAAAGTCTAAAATAAATTAACCTAAGTTCATTGTAAGTGCTGATCACCAATGGGACAAGTTGACAGAGTTCATTGAAAAGACATTTGTACCATTCACTCCTGCCTCATAACTGTCTGCCAACCATTCCTCTTTTTTGTTACAGTTTTTACTCTGATAAAAGTAAATGGTGCAGCTAATAAACTATGATTATGTCCTCTATTGTGGAGTCTCTAGCTCACCATCCCCTCAAAGGTCAGTACTGTCTAAGTGGCTTGCTATTGGCCAACCGTGCAAATTTTCCTGTCATTGTTCACCAAAATTGAAGTTAAAAGATTAATTTTGCAGTAATTTTCCTTGAGCAGATCCTCCGATCTGAAATTTTGAGTTTTAAATCTTTCTGTGCCCTGTCTTTAAACTGATTGTGGACTTAGTCAGTGTGAATGTGTGTGTGCATGTGTATGTGTGCATGAAAATTGAGATTGACATTCATCATTGTTGTTAAGATTGTTGTTAATTGTTGTGGTTGTCACAAAATCATTGCAGTTATTGCTAAGACATAAGGAAAATTCAGTTGGCAATATGGTAAGCTTAAGCTGAGGACTATGAGGCAGCACTAGGCATGGTGCATTTTTCAATCTGTGTGTAGTAATTTTAATTTGTATTTGTACTGTGAAGATTGAGTATTTTGCTGGTCATATTTAAACTAAGTGATTGCTGTTTCAGTATTTTTCTTGTTTCCTTATTTACCATGCACATAGGTTTAAGCCAATCAAGGGCAAGCTAATGCTACATTTATTCACCACTACTCATTCTACAGTAGTCGTCAGCCTTGAAGCTTTCTGTTTCATCGTATTAGAATACTCTTCAGATAAAACAAAAACCTTGCCTGTGTGTTGCTTGTAAGTTTTTAAGTGCATCGTTTTCTTCACCTCACTTTGGCGTGCCGAATAGAAATGGTTTGTTACTGTCTCCTGTAGCCAGAGACCAAGTTTATTTTTCTTTTCCTATACTGCAGTTGGGTCTCACCTATGTGTTTTGGCTGTCATACCTATAACTTCAAAATGTTCTCATTCCCAAGTTGTCAAATACCAATGTTTTGTACTGGCCCTCTGTGTCTTATACAAATGCACAAAGTCCCTTTAGCATCTGCATGAGGCGCCTCCCAGAAAGCTGTTTCACCAGAAAGTTTGTCTGCTAGAAACCCTTACTAACACGCAGTTAACGTTGTGAAACAGTCATAGTTTGGTTAGGTTTTAGGAAAAGACCATGGTTTGTTTTAGAGTAGGTACCTTTATGTATGTGACATAAGTATGCTATGTACATGACATATTTCAGTTTCAAAGGAGACATGACTCCCCTTCTGACCGGTTTGCAATAAATTGTATTCACTACAGCCACTGAAGACTTTTGACACAAATACTCGAGAATCCAATGTGGCCATGCAGACTGTGTTAGAATCAGGCAGTTTTGAAACAGTCTAAATTGAACTAAACTAACCAATAAAACCCTGCTGAAAGTAGGCCTATAGACAACTAACTGGATGTCTAAGATGGTTGAAGGACGCATACTTCTTGAGCACAGGAATGTTACGCTCAAAGCAGACTACTCAATCTATTTATGGGCTTTAAACAGAAGTATTGCTGCAGGATTTTTCGATGCCCTGCCCCACCACGTTATCTCATGACCGCCCCAGGTGATGACTTTTTACAATACAAGATTTATGGAACAAAATAAAAATGAAAGCAAAATTTTTGACTTTATCAAATGCTTTGAAACATGAAATCATTTTTATCCATCCATTAATATCTGCATTTGCTTCAACCTAATTCAGTGTTTCAAATGTGTTGAAAGCACAACATCACTACTTCAGAAAGCTTTGTTTGCTCCCATCACTATTTGAGCATTTCATTTGTATTGTGAAACCAAAGTACAGTTGTAACAAAAAAACAAAACAAATTCTGATGGGTGGATGACACTGAAGCTCCTAGGCTTGTTTCGCTTCCTGTGTGGCTGGCAGCAGACAGTGTTTATGAAATATAGATAATCTTGAAGGGCACAACAGACAGTGGGCCTCAACCAAACCAATAAGGAACATTCATATTTCATGTCAGCAAAAATATTTTCATATAGGGTCTTTTTTGACAATGCATTTATTAATCATTTTACAGTAATGTCTTGCCACAATAACATCAACATTTAATGCAGCACTTCTGGGAAAAAAACCAAACAAACAAAAAAAACATTACACATTAAACAATAACCTATCTTGGTATTTGTTGCTCACAGACGAGGCCAAAGGACTCTTGATGGGCTACTGTAAATTTTACAAACGCCCCCAACGTCACTCATCTAAACAAACATCTTTCCCTCTCTTGAATACTAAGAAGCAGTTGGTTCATGAGTTCATGGAATATAGCTCAGGGCTTGTGTCCTATCCATTAAAAATCAATTCAAAATTTAAAACTATGTGAGGAGGAGATGGTGAAGAGGAATCCACTTAGGAGGTCAGAGGCAACACGGGACCAGGCTTTAGTGAACCCTTTTCCCTGTTTGCCCCTTATTCTTTCTTTCTTTCTTTTTTTTTTTTTTTAATTTTCCTTTTTATTGTACTTTTAATAAAATAAACAGAAGCCTATGGTGGATAGAAAAGATTATGCATTTCATGTAGTCGTATGAGGTGTGTAGAATAACTATTTTGGAAGATCATGAGGGGTGTTGCCGTGCTATGGATTAGTTACTTCATTACTGGGTTGTGGATTGCTCTCTGTCTATATTTTCTAGTGAGGCAGATGTTTTTCTCTTGAATGGTTTTGAGTCTGTGCTATACCATATACCAGCTTCTGTCAGTGACAGCTGTTGTCCTGATGTTTAGTTGTGTAAACACATGCCCTGTAACAGTAAGGTCACCTGTTCAAATCTAGTCTGACACCAAGGTGTTTGCATCTGCTTATCTGTTGTGAGTTCTTGTGGTTTAAAAGTTGACATGTCATATCCTGCACTACTTTTGCAATTTCCAAACTCAAATTGCCAGTCTTCTGTAACAAATATATAATGAACATAATTTCCTTAAATTATCATTTTTCTCTGCTAAAAGTGTGCCAGGCTGCAAATTCCAGTCTTAAGAAAAGAAGATGCTGGCACTGCCACTACTCTGGCACATATAATGACTCTCATTGACCCTTAAGGTGACAATGTACTAATCAAGTTTAAAATCCTTATGCTTGGCATTAAATTCCCATGGTCATGTACTTTTTTTTTTCTTAAAATATTACAGTTTTTTGCCCATTGCTTGAACACTTTTTGCAAAACTTGGCTCATTGTGTCAAAACTCTACATACAAGCAAATAAGACACAACACTGGGAAATAAACATTCACATCTATGTCAAATTGAAATGCAAAACCTAACAATCCTTTGTCAAAATGTCACTCTGATGACAAAATGATGCACACTTGCATCATACAAATACACTTTCAGATTAGCAGCAACACACTAGTGTACTTCATATAAAACACTGCAGTCTTTTTCACTGTTTTTATCCAGTTTCTCAGCTGTATTCTGTGAAGCTCAATGCAACACTGTTTATTACACAGTTTTTGTTTTTTTTTCCAACAAAGGTTTTCACAACAACTACTAATTACTGTAAGGTAACAAATGACATCAACTCAATACTGTACATTACAGTACTATACAGTACAGTACATGCAGTACAGAGAAAATAAAACAAAAATAAAACCAAAAATACACGACTGTAAACTCAGAAAAATACTGCAATTGTGTGTGGGTGGGCTTAAGGATCCTGCCATCTCATCAACATCACAAGCAATGGTTTCTCCCGCTAAGCATCAGGGAAAATATCGCCTTGTGTGCTGAATCCATCCATGGATTGACCTTACCTTAATGTCTCCGCAGGCCTCTTCCATTGCCTGAAGAAGAGACATGTGGGCATGTGGTTGGCGGTCATATATGCTCCATCTCCAAGTGGAAAAAAAGACTTAGATAGGGTTTAGAAATGGCGAGTAATAGGGCAAGTATACAACTTCAAATTGATCATGGCTGGTGAACAAGTTCCAGGCCAGAGCAGCCCAGTGGAAACTAACATTATCCCAGATAACAATGAACCTGGGCTGCTCTGATCTGTCCTCTACAACTACATCATGAAGTGCATCTAGAAATGTGATTACATGTTGCATGTTGTAGGGCCCTAGTTTGGCATGATGGTGCAGTACCGCTCGAAGGCTTATGGCAGTACACAATGTGATCTTTCCCTCACGCTGCCCCGGGACATGCACAATTGCCCTTTGGCCAATTATATTACGACCCAGCCATCTAGTTTTGCTGAGGTTGAATCCAGCCTCATCAATGTAAATAAATGAGGCTGTGCAGCTCCACCCATTGTCCAAGATTCTCTGTAACAAAAATACATATTGTAGATGGCATTACTCAAAATACAAACCACAGTACTACACATACAGAAGCCTCCCCTACCCCACCCCAGCACACAAACACACAGGTACCTGTGGCCCTCTCTGAATGTATCTATGTGGTACTGATACAATGGTACATACTCAGCTATTACTTGATTTCACCAATACTGTGTTGTAAATGTAAAGGACGGTACCTGTACATATTCATGTCGAAGTTTTTTTGATCCTGATACTGTTCGTCTCAAATGGGACCCTATATAATTGCTTCATGGTGATGTTGTGCTTTACCAAGATGTGTCTGACAGTGGTAATGCTTACTGGATTTATGTTGATGAAGAGTTGCAAGTATTTGTTGCTGCAGCTGGTGGAGACAGATTGTATTGTTTGCTCTGACTATTTCCATAATGGCAAGTTC
The DNA here is from genome assembly GCF_051107435.1 of Chaetodon auriga. Lineage (NCBI taxonomy): Eukaryota > Metazoa > Chordata > Actinopteri > Chaetodontiformes > Chaetodontidae > Chaetodon > Chaetodon auriga. Next base: position 22,644,298 of record NC_135089.1, read on the forward strand.
CTGCTGTTGGGTGAACAGGCATTGCTGTCCACCCCCAGAAGGTCTTCTTGTCATTCTGTAGTAAAATGCAGCCACAAATTGTTATTGGTTTGGTTCTTTTTTACAGTAGTGTATATACTGTACTTTACTGTACATACCATACACAGTACTGAAACATTTCAATATAGTCACTGCATGTTTCACAGTACACAGTACTGTGACATCTCAGTGGCACAGTATTATGTACTATACTTTACTGTATGTTTCACAAAACTACCAATTTTTGTTGCCAAAGGGGCGTTAGCCAACTATTTCTTGCAATTAGCAATACAGTACACGTGATACGGTAATGTGATACGGTACAGTACAGTCTGGAGTAGAGAGTTGAAGACATACCTGTTTTCCAGTCTGAATGTCCTTGGGCCAGTTGTTGAAAGGTAATCTGATTGGATTTTGGTCGGATTGGATCAAATTTTTTGAAAATGGGTTGTTCAAAAGGGAAAGAAGGATTCTGAAATCAGATTAGATCATGTAATCCAATCCTAGTTTTAATCTGGATCAAACCTTCACTTTGTCTTGTTCAAAACATTTCAGTAGGATCTGGATAACTTTGATCCAAAAAAAAACAAACAAAAAAAACAGGATTATCCTGATCCCAACAGGGGGTAGGACTTCAAGGTGGATTTCAGGAAGAAAATGTAGCAAAACTTTAAAATTGGTCAAATAATCAATTTGTATCATTTTTTGTATATACTATTATTTATATTTTGCACTTGATTTGTTCAACTGTTACAGTGATGAAGTAGATAAAGTAGACATAGGCTACCATTTAAGCCTTTCAGTATAGTAAAGTAAAACTAAAATACAAATAAAAATGATCTTGTGCCCATGAAATAAACCCCCAAACAGATTTGAATAACAAACATAAATGATATATTCAATATTTCTGTCATTCATCACTGTATATTAATTTCAACAAAACAATCATCAGAGATGAACCTGTCAAAAATAATTTCTAACTATTGCATCCCTTACTACAAGTCCAGTCAGTCCCTCATCCTGACAGAACGCCAGAGGTTGGTCTGGTTCTTCAACAGGCTCAGGTACATCATAAACATCACCACAGAGAGAGACATTGCGCCTGGTAGTGATGTCGTGCAGGACAATACACGTAAGTATTATGTTGCATGCTCCCTGTGGTTCCACTCACAAGTAGTTAAGGCATGCAAAGCGTCTCTTCAGAACTCCATTCAAACGCTCAATTGCACATCTTGTTTTGCAATGAGCAGTGTTGAAGTGTGCCTGTGCAGGTGTGGTTGCTGCAAGATATGCTTGGATATGCACGTGAGTGCAGTCAATAACCCCAATAGTATTGGGCATATTCCCCAAAAGAAAAAGCTTGTGCTTGGTCTGGGCAACCTGGTCATCCTTTGGAAGTGAAACAAACTGATTGACCAGGCTAGCCAATGCTATTGACACAGCTTTCACTACATCACTCACAGTTGATTTGTCCACTCCAATATTGTCACCAACAACTTGGTAGAAAGTCCCAGATGCACAGAAGCGCAGAGCAATTAGGATCTGTTCTTCCACAGACAGACTGTGACTCCTTTGGGTTCTCCGTTGAAGTTTTGGCCTGACAAGGTCTGCAATGTACTTAATATCAGCATTCCCAAAGCGAAAGCGAGCGTACAGTTCTTCAGTGGTGTACTGCTCCAGTGGTTTTGCACGCTCAACATATACCCTTTGACGGTATCCTTTTCCACCAAAATGGTAGTAGCAATGGACAATACCTGCCATGTCAGTGCCTCTCTGTAAGTCCTCTGAGAAAGGCTTAATATAAGGTGGCTGTCAAAAACCCATCCACTCATCAGCTGACGTGTTTTGGTTTGTGATCAATTAAATCAATTATGCCCAAGGCATATAAATACTATGCTCACTACAACAGATGAGGTGGAACCATGGACCCAAAAGGACCTAATTTCACTGTTGCAGAAACCCATGCACTGCTGGAGGGTGTAAAGTGCCATTATGCCTCAACAGTAGGAAGTTCTGCTGTGGGTGGAATGGTGACGAACAAAAGGAAGAAAGACATTTGGGTTGAAATCACCCAGAATGTGAATGCAATGGGGCCTGGCCAGAAGAGGACCTTGGAGCAGGTGAAATTAAGATGGTAGAATCTGCAGGCCAGAACCACAAAGGACCTTGCTGAAGCAAAAAACACCCAAACAGGCAACAAGCCCTTTAAGAAAGGTGAATACACAGATGTGGTTCTGGACATTATTGGAGGTGAGAACTCTAAAGCTCTGCATGGGATTCAAGGTGTTGTTGGGGATAGTGAGCCTACGATTGTAGAGGAAAGTGAGCCAGTTCCTCCTAATGCAGAGGAAACATTTATTCTGGATCTCAGCCGAAGAACAACCTGGATCCTCACTGGTAGAGCCACCAGTCACAGGAGCTCAGAAAAGAGGTTTGAAGCGTCCTTTGCCAAATAATAATGATGCCTATGAATTACTCCTTAAACGAGAAACTGAAAGAGCAGAAGCACAGATACTCCTGGCAGAGGAACAAATCAAGCTGGCCAAACTGCAGCAAACCAGGACAAAACTTCAGATCCGCCTCCTAAAAGCAGGGCTTGAAAATGCTGGTGTCTCCCACTCCGATGAAGAACCCTGAACATTCTTTATTTTGTTAACTATTGGACATTTAGCCTTTTTTTTTTTTTTTTTTTTTTTTTTTTTTAATTTAAGACTCAAAATATCCACAAGGTATTTGTTTATGCAAATTTGTTATTTGTTGTGGCTCAGATGAGTGGTCATAAAAGAAATCATAAATAGAAGTGGATGTTTGTGTTATTTTTGTGTTTTGTCTCAAAATAATCAAACACTTAAAGTGACCCCATGTTGGCTCTTCTACCTGCTGTTCTTTACATTGCTGGTAGCCCACATTGTGATATGTTGTCCCAGCACTGGTAATCCGGATTTGGTAATCTTGAAAACTGTGTATCTGGATCAGGGTGATCCAATCCAATGTTGCTTTGAAAAACCAGCATAAAAGTAAGCCGTTATTACCTGATCCTGGATAGCAAAAAATGGGATTTCCAAATCCGGATCATTTTGATCCAGATTACATTTTTTAAACAACTGGCCCCTTATGATGGATGCAACTGTGAACCGGCCTAGATGTGGCTGGACTCTCTGCCCAGCTTCCCTCATGGCCAGGCCATGATTTATCAAAATACAAATTGCAAAAGCTGCTGTTAGAGAGCAGTCCGAACTGGACGGAATTATCTGGCAGTGAGCACACAAAAATCCAAGGCCTTTATACTGCTCCAGGTGATGAGAAACAGGTGAGCCTCGTCAGGAAACACACCTGCAGGAAAAGAGAACAGAAAAGGGAGGGGGAGGAAAGGAGAGCACAGAAAAAATCCACCAAGCAAAACCACAACAATTTGTGCATTTAAATTGATAAAATCCCAATAACACACCCAAATGGATAATCAAAACTTTGTATAATCCAAATTAAAACATATTTTTGGTCCACATTTAAATTCGTTAAGCTATTTATTACCTCTGACCTTTTATTTTTGCAAATAAAAGTTTGTAATTAATTAATTAATCACTTCATTCTTTTAGTGCGTGTATGCAGGTATGAGTTGGGGCTGGGGGGGGGGGGGTGGGGGGGGGGGGTGGCTTGTCTTGGACATAGGCAAGGGGGGCTTCAAGGACAAAAGGTGAACCACTGGTTAAGGGTATGGTTACACTATGTTTAAGGAATGGTAACAAAAACTTTAAGTTTTGTTACTTTGGTCTAAGCATGTGTCAGTGGAGGCTACTATGACTCATTTTCCGTTGAAATTGGTTTCAGTTCACTTTTGCTCTTCCTCAGTCCTCTGGTATAGATACGTAAAAAGGTGGTAGGCATTAGATAAAGTTCTAAATGGATCGATAGGTAAATAAATGAATACATACACTATATTGCCAAAAGTATTCACTCACCCATCCAAATAATTGAAATCAGGTGTTTCAATCACTTCCATGGCCACAGGTGTATAAAGTCAAGCACCAAGGCATGCAGACTGTTTCTACAAACATTTGTGAAAGAATGGGTCGCTCTCAGGAGCTCAGTGAATTCCAGTGTGGTACTGTGATAGGGTGCCACCTGTGCAACAAGTCCAGTCGTGAAATTTCCTTGCTCCTAAATATTCCACAGTTAACTGTCAGTGGTATTATAACAAAGTGGAAGCTATTGGGAATGACAGCAACTTAGCCATGACGTGGTAGGCCACGTAAAATGACAGAGCGGGGTCAGCGGATGCTGAAGCGGTTGCCACTAACGGTACTTGTCTGACTGCATTGTGCTAAGTTTGGTGGAGGGGGGATTATGGTGTGGGGTTGTCTTTCAGGAGCTGGGCTTGGCCCCTTAGTTCCAGTGAAAGGAACTCTGAATGTTTCAGGATACCAAGAGATTCTGGACAATTCCGTGCTCCCAACTTTGTGGGAACAGTTTGGGGATGGCCCCTTCCTGTTCCAACACGACTGTGCACCAGTGAACAAAGCAAGGTCCATAAAGACATGGATGAGAGAGTTTGGTGTGGATGAACTTCACTGGCCTGCATAGAGTCCTGACCAGTGGCGGCTGGTGAATTTTTGTCTTGGGGGGGCACACTTAATTTACCAAACCAAAAAGCAGAGTCGGCAATGCCGGACCACAAGAATTAATGTATATTATGTTTACAACCATTTGATGTGCTATTACAATGTATCACTACTAGGGTACACGTAAGCACTACTGCTGAGTCAAATAGACAGTTAAATGCAGGTGAATGTTACCAGTTAGTGAATTTGAATTTATCTCCCCAGTGTTTGATATGTTTTGCTCCAGATAAGATATATTTGGTACACACAAGCCCTTAAAATCTCCTTTTCCATCATTAAACAAACCAAGAATGTATAAATATATTCAAAAGTTAAAAGAGAAACAATTCATTTTCACACACAAACCATTAGGCTTTAAACCAAAAGTGCTTCTGTAAGCAAACATTAAATATTTACAATAATAATTAACAGAGGAAAAAAAAAAACCCAGCAAATCCTTAGATTTAAGAGGATGAAACTAGGAAAGATCTGATATTTTGTAGAAGAACATATTTACATCAAGTGCCACTTCTGTCAACTAACATTTCTATTTACAATATTACATGACAAAGAAAAAATAGTAAATCCTCACATTTAAGAGATTAAAGCCAAGCAATGATCATCCATGGCTTGCAAGGTGCTTTCTGTCTACATCTGTATTATTTTTTGTATGTAAGTTTTGCCCTTCTGTCTTTGAGACATGCAAATTTCTCTATAACTCTATGGTTAAAATCTGGGGTCTCCCTGACAAGTTTCTTTTCCATAGAGAGCATGGCCAATGCGTTAAGACGATCCTGGGACATTGTGTTCCTGAGGAAGGTCTTGATTCTCTTCAGCGTTGAGAAGCACCTCTCAGATTCAGCTGTGGTCATTGGTGTTGTGATGAGGATTTTCAGGAGAGCCACAGTCTCTGAGAAGGTGTCCTGAAGATTGTTGCTCATGAAGAGCTTGTACAGAGCCACAGCACCATTGCAACTCCTGAACTCTGTGTTGCTGAAGATGAGCGACAGTTCAGTTTTCAGCTTGCCCTTGTTCAGCATTGGACAGGCGTCCAAGGTGGTGTTGAGCGCTGCTTCAGGGAACTGGCTGTCGTACTCCTGGAATCTGTCTCCTTGAAGCAGTGTAGCACTGATTAAGTGTTTGGTGAAGGAAAACCTCTCCCTTGCATGGCCCAGGATTGTGTCACAAACCTATATAAAAAAAGACACAGATTATACCATACAGGACCTACACAAATGTATCCTGTCCAATTGTTCACATAACACCTTACTATGATTATAACACTGTAAAACACATATACAACACACTCAGGTCATGTCCATATTATTAAATTTTATTTTGAAAATGTGTATCTCTAATAGAATAGAATAGAATATTCTTTATTCTCCCCTTGGAGTAATTTGCAGTGGACTCAAAATGCCTACAGATCAAGCTGTCCGATATCAATAAATAACAAGACATGACTGACACACATTGCACAAATGGAAACTTCTGTGAATGCTGCTGGTCCCATTTCAGTTTGTGTTGCATTTAAGTGTAAATGGCCAGAAACCAAGGTTCGGAAACATGGTTGCGGACACCTTCGTCTTACAGTACATGTCCCTCTCTAATTTACCAGGCTCCAAACACATTCCTTTAGAGAGGAAAATAACAGACTTCAGCCTTGAATTCCAGTGTTAATTCAGCACAGACAATCAGTTACTGTTGCTGACATAATTGTCTGTACTAGAAGCTGTTGTGCAGTTGAATTCTGTTTTGATTGGTCAGGTCACTACTCATCACGTTTAGAGAGAGATAATGTCCACATATAGAATGGAATAACAACAAGAAGGAGAACAGTCAGCAAGGCATCGTAGGACATTCTGTTACCAGAGCTTCAGCTTCCATCTCACCTCTGTAGCTATCCTCTGCAGTTTGTCTGGTCCCAGTGTGCGGTGCTTCTCGGCCAGCTGCTGCTGAGGCACACAGCCAAGATGTCCTTCACTGCGTGTAGGGAGGGAGTCCCCGACCAGCCCCAGATGAGAAAAAATAAAACTTTAGTTGCCAGGAAACAGACAGAAAATGTAACATAGATGAGCACATCAAGTATCATAAATGTTGACTCATTATGGTTAATATCACTTCCATTTTCTTTTTTTTTTCTTTTTTTTTACAGTCGTGTGATGTGCACATAAGAGTGTGAGTTTTTCCATTTATCTCACACTGCACAGATAAATAATGATGGAAACAAAATCGTTACTATTACTCATCACCAATACATCCAAGACTGCAATAGTTTTAAATATTTCCTTTGGCATTAAGTGTTTTGGTAATAACTCAGTTTATTTATTTTATTTTTTCACAAAAAACAATAGTGATACAATGTAAATAAAGTGGGAATTAAAGTTATTTTAAAAAGTTAATACTCTGAAAATGAATGATTAGTTCAAAACGTTTACTATCTGGACTGATGGTTTAAAAATGTAACTCTATGTAGGAGGAAAATGATATTATTATATAATAATGTTATTGCAGTCTTTGACTTGGACATTTTTGTCCCATAGTACTGAGTATGACATTTTTGTGTGACAGGATGCGTAACGGTTTAACATTGTTACATACAAATGTATTTACGTGATCCTCTGCATGCTGTCTGTGAAATGCTGAGTCACTCTGTGAACACAGACAGAGTCGATGGACCTCTTCTGGAGTTGGCTGTAGAGCATGTCCACATGAGGCATGATGCGGTGGAAAACCTCCAGGAAGAAGGAGAAAGTATCATCCTCCAGGAGTCTCACAAAACCTCCAGCTTCTCGCACAGTGGTAGGATCAAAGTCACCCGAGTCTCTAATGGTTTCGAAGCACTGAAGGAGGTCGTCTTTGTGCTTTAACACAGTATTCACAGCACAGCAGTGCAAGTTCCACCTCACTGTACTTGCTCTTGGAAGCCTGTGTGCCACCACTCTGTCCAGCACACTGGTTCTCTTCGGAGATCTTGAAAAAAATCCTGAAAATCCAGCCAGGTCAGAGAAGGACTGACCAAGGAACTGCAGAGGAATAAACTCAAAAAATCTCTCCTGGACTTCATTCACTCTGTCTATGCAGCGGACCACAAGAACAAGCTGACACTTAGTGGAGATGTCCATTGTTTCATCAGCCTGGATGGAAATAAAGTCTGCACATTGAATTTCCTCAATAATAGACTCTCTCAAAACTGCCAGCATGCAGTCAAGGAGTTCGTTCTGCACTGTTTTGGATGTCCCTTTAAACACAGTCGCAGTCTGAAGGTGCTCATGGACGGCTGCATCTAGTGATGCTACAAAATCCACCAGTCCTCTGAAAACACCTGGATTTTCTGAGCTTTCACTTTCATCGTGGCCTCACAGGGCGAGCTCAAAGGCACCACAGAACTTAATGCAGTATATTATTTTCGACAGGACATGCCTATTTTTGCTGACCTCCTTGTTATGTTTACGGATCCCTATCCTGTAGCCATCATCAAGCTGAGCAGCAATGTTAGCTCTGCCTAACATGCCCAGACGCATTCTTCATGTGGCTCCTAGCTTGCTCGTGCCTTTTCACTTTCTCGGACACTTGATCAGTTCCCTTGGTTTGGAAAAGCAGGCAAGGGAAGCAAAATAAAGCACCTGCCTCACTGCATCCAGTTAGCCAAGAGCTGCATGACTACATCTGCATTGTAGTTCCGCTGCACAATACATATAGGAATACTGATAACACCCTGGTGCTCTCCTTTTGTATGACATTGGATGTATTGCATTACAAACAACAGAGTCTCATATAATTTTTTTTTTTTTTTTGGCCTGCATACAGTCAACACATCACTACCAGACTGACCCACCACTGAGACAAACCATAAGCACAGCAGAGAACTCTTCATCAGAAGTACGGGTTTGTAGCCTGATATATAAGGACTACTTTTGACAGTTTTAACAGGTACCTGCTCTTACCTTTCTAACAACCACACCAATAAAGAGAGCTGCTCTGGACTTTGAGGAAGAGGAGGAGGAGGAGGAGGAGGAGGAGGAAGGCTTGATGCTGACCCTGCAGATCCTTTCACAGCTTTGACAGAGTTGACAGGCATGTTTCTCAAATATCCCTATATGTGTGTATGCATCAGTGGCCAGTTTATTTACTGAAACTAATGCAGTCAGTGAATACAGGTAATGCCATCTGGAATTACAATAAATGCTAAAAATAAACATACTTAAAAAACCTTTCCAAATGTCACAACACTTTTATCAGGCTACATCAACTCAGGGAGAGATCCTTATAGAAATGTCAGTAGCTAGAGTCAGCTCATCTAGAAATGAAATACATAGTATGCTCTAACAACATAGGTTCCAGAATTACTGTTATAATGAACGGGTCTCTCACACATGTTCTGTAATTTTGGTTTCCTCTGGTCAAACTGTGATCACCACACATCTGCACACATTTTCAGTTGTAGGCCTACATGATTGCCTCTGATAAAACAATATGATTTAAGAAACACCGAATCTGCAATGTTTTACAGATTGTCTTAGTGACCTGATGAAGCTCGTGTTTGATGAGGTGTTCCTGGACCCACCAGACTCTCCTCACAGTATGAGAAACCATCAAAGGAGGAGGTTATTGCTGTGCAGGTGTCATGCCTCGGTCAAACAATGTCCTGAAGATAAAATAGCGGCCAGCAGCATCATGAAGTCTCGGTATCTGCAAGACAGTCATGATGTCTGGATGTCCATTATGACCTGAAAGATCCAGTACCTGCTGCCACTTCAGTGTGCAAGAAATCCTTTACCTTGATGGAGGACTTGATCTGGACAGTTTACATAAAAGTTAGGGCTTTGCTACTTTGTGCATTATTTACACCCAATTTATATTTCCATTTCATTGGCTATGAATAAAGTGCTAAGGAGGGTTATGGTCATTTTTAAATTTATTAACGGTCCTGTGGTATTCGAGAAATATATCATAATCTTTCACCAAGGTTGTATGAAACACTTTCATGTATGTAGAAGGGTCAAAAACCTTGGCCATTACATTTGCTAGTAATCCTTTACTATGGATAACAAATACTGACTGTAGGAACACAAGACATTTCTGTTTCAGTCAAACTCATCACTGTTGACAGATCACAATATAAATGACACAATATTCTCTATAGTATCCAGACAGACAATCTGCAGCTTTGACAAACATTATGAATCATAAATATGATAATAATTGTTTCGCAATTTCCTCCTCCGTAGAGGAGAGGTCTTCAGTGGAGTGAGTGTATGTGAGAGGAATCAGTGGTTCATCAGATAGTATTTATATGCCTGTTTGAAATGTGTAATAAAGGTTACACATAGAGATTATGTATGAATAAATTATCTCTGACCATAGGTCACAGTGGCTGCTGATACTTTGGTTATTGAGCAGTTTTTCAAGTACCTAAGCAAGTTACTTACAAGATCAGTAACTCCACCTGTAGTTATGTTGACATCATACAGGATAAAATCTATTCCTCATTATGGTACATGTCACTGGTCTGACCAACCAAATATGTATAACCAAAGCTATTTTTTGTGTTACTGATGCTCTTTACAGATCATCCAGAGAAATGTTTTATTAGTATCGTTATACTGACTGAGAGAGAGCTAATTTTTCATTCACATGGATGTCCCTTTACACTTTATACTACTGCCATATTCCCCTTGCTTACTTGTTGGTAACATCTTGAATGACTGTTATGCTTACAAAGGACTGTACATCGCACATCATGACAGAACAGAATAAAAATCTTCCATGTTCCATCTCTGCAATAGTAAGACAGATGAGAACTGCTGCATGTTTTGTATTGTACAGATCTATGCCAATGGTCTGTGATCTTGTGAATGTTCTTCTGCACCTCCAATATTTGTGTCCTTGTACTGAACTCTCTTTAATGTGGATGTGAATTAATTGTTAAAATGTGTGTCATCATGGCAAAATGTGGTCCTGATTACAACCTTTGTCATGGGAACTACCACAGAGGCAGTTTTGAGCACTTTGTCAGGTGGTCTGTGGACAAATTTTGCTAACATAAAAGCTTCACAACCATGCAAGATACAGCAACAGAATTGTCCAGGTGTTTAGTTAAGATCAAGATGACAGCCAAGCTCAAAGATGAGTGTGGTCCAAGCAAGGGCAAAGTGGAGAGCTGCTTCTGGGATGCCTCAGAAACCTGCTGCAGCACTTCTGGTGGGATCACAAACATTGTCTAGAATGGCCGTGATCAGCTCCCCAGAACGTAATACAGTAAATCCCTGTGGAATTTAGGGGTAAGACACAAGATAAAACTAGAGAGTGGATAACACTCATAATAAGCAGGTGGCTTAGCTGCTGTATGAATGTGTGTGTGAAAGGGTGAGTACAGACTTTAGTTGTAAAAGCGCTTTCAGTGGTCCTCAGACTAGAGAAGCGTATACAAATACAGTCTATTTATAGTCCATTTACCATCTTGCAATGCGATTTGTACCGAACTTTCCATAAGAGCCAGCTGATGGCCAAACAGCTGCTGACTCATTTAAGTCTGCTTTATTATATTCATTTTTGATTCTAATAAAGTTGTTTTGATTTATTGATTAATAAGTATTCTTCTAAATAAAATTAATAAAATAAATAAAAAATAAAATTCTCAAAGCATGTATATTTTATGAGCACTAGCCTCCATTTCAAAACAGTGTGAGCATGATGATAGAGACGTGCTCATCAGTCTGTATCAGTCCTGCCCCTACATGCTCTATATCAAGGGTGGGGAACCTTTTTCCTCATCTAGGTCCATTTCAGTTTTTAGAACATTCTTCAAGGGCCATAATAAATTATTGAACACATATCACACTAACCTCTGCGATGGCTGAAAACTAATTGTCTTTGGCGAGCTGTATGATTTTTGATTATATGAGGATTGGTTTTCCAGGTTTGTCTTGAGCAGAACATGTCTTTGTAAGAGTCAGTTTTGAAAAGATGTGCCAGTAGGTCATTGCTTTGCAGCTAAATGATTTTGCATTGTTGGTTGTCAGACATATCAGCTGGTTCCACATTAAAAGGTGTAGCAAATATGTTCAATTCCTTTAGTTGAATTTTCATGTCCTGAAACCTCTTGCCAATTGGTGTTTTTGCTACCACATCATCCTCAACATTAGCAGCGGGATCGACAAGTACTATAGTTTGTGAAAATGCTAGGTCTTACAAACATCTTGCATAAGGATTTGATTGGCACAGATAATATAGGCAGTTAGATAGTTCCAGCTACCACAACAGACTGTCCTGATGTTGCACCTATGAGAACAGTAATGGGAAGATCAGATACCCTTTCCTCACTGCAACCATCCCATCACAGGAAACCATCAAACAATTCTGTTTTATGAAGTCTCCAACTGTCCTTTGGCTGGGTTTAAACAAATGATATCACAATCAACAGAACAAGCGGCTTCTGCTCTTGTTTTGCTCTTTTTGTTTGAAGTCCTGGACAAGATTTGATGTGTCCAGCTCTATGACAATAATGATAAATGATATCTCCCGGGAAAGAAGAACACTTGTGTTGTCACCCACCATTGTGCGAGTTCACCCTGTTCTTATCTTCTTATTGAATGAGTATATAGTTATCAGCTGCCTTAGCAGCCTTAAACACGGTTTCAACATTGAGGATATTCAAGTACGTCTGCATGACCTTTGTCTGTTTCTGCTTGAACTGCTCCAACACAATCAAATTACACAGCTTCTTGAAATCAAGTTGGAGTTGGAAGTTGCTTCCTGTTGTCGTACAAAGCCCAAATAAGTCTGTCTTGGCTACAACTCTCTCTCTCTCTCTCGCTCTCTCTCTGTGTGTGTGTGTGTGTGAAACTGCAGCCTGCAGACCTCTGGAACTAACATATGTTTTTAGTGCTGCCTGTTCATTCATTCATACATATGCTTATTATCATTATCATATCATTATGACAAAATTTCACACAAATGTCTATTACGAAATGATGAAGTGGTGCAAAAGGTCAAAGGTCATTTTCACTGTGACATCATTATGTTCTGCAAAAACATTTTTGGCCACTATTCACCAATATACCTCAGGAACAGAAGAGGAGATTGTAAACATATTTCAAAATTAGTTGGATAATGAATTAGTGACACTAATCTAATCACTAATCTGAAACTGTGGTGATTGTATAGATCTTTTGTGCTGTTTGGTTGAAGATGCATGTGACACATTTTAAAGTTTCTAGTTTATTTGCAACAACAGTAATTTTCCGAAGGATTGTGTACTGTCATGGTTACAACTTTCTATACAATTAGAATCAGCTTTATTGGCCAAGGTTTTGAGTGCATTCAAGGAATTTGACTCCATTTTTTGTTTCTCTCAATGAGCTTACCCTTTAATAGACCCATAACAGAACAGCAAATCTTAATGAAGTTAAGTCAAAGCAATTTTATTTATCAATCCCTATATCACAAATCAAAAAATTTACCTCAAACAGCTTCAAAATCTGTACAACAAATAACATCCTCCGTAGACTCTTGACTTGGATGAGGAACAACTCCCATTCATGGGCAAAATGGAAGTAACCTCAGCAAGAGCAACAGAGGAGGGATCCCCCTTCCAGGATGGGCAGACAGGCAATAGATGTTACAAGTACAGGATAGACAAACATTATGGTATGCAGTAGTCCACCGCAAGGTCATGGGTTCAGCTGATATTGAGATTCAGGTAGTTGTCATTGTATTCCTTTGGAAATATAGTCTCTAATTGAAGACAGCATGTTTCGCACGGGTAATTATTCACTGGAATCATACATCTCAAATAGTGATAACTTCCATTTTTCCGAAAAGTACACTAAATACCTTTTTATTAAAGTCCTTCAAATCTTCACTACATATACAGTATGAGTCTGGACAGACATTTATGTAGTGAAGCCATACATCCATGAGGGTGTAATTGTGGGATTGTTTTTGTATTCAATGGTCTAGAGGTTTTTTTTTTGTTTTTTTTTAAACTGTTTAAACGCATTCAAACAAACAAACACCAGTTGTGCGACATTCTTCCTCTTCCTCTCCTATGTCCATCTCCCCATGACAGACTTAGATGCTCAGTACTCACTAACCCGGGCTCAGCGCGTGAGGGCCGCCATGTTCCCTGAGACCCTGGTGGAGGGGGAGGCGGCAATGCCTGTTCAGTCAGATCCTACACAGCAGAGCAATGTACAACGACTGGCTGAACCTTCCCAGCTGCTAAAGACAGCTATTGTCCACCTGATAAACTACCAGGATGATGCTGAGCTGGCCACGAGGGCGGTGCCAGAGCTCACCAAGCTGCTGGCAGATGACGACCCGGTATGATACTGACACTGTATTACCATAAATGCGTTTATTGAGCTTTCACACACATTTTCTACACACAGTTATTCTCTCTATTCTTAAGGTTGTGGTGAACAAGGCGGCCATGATAGTCAACCAGCTGACCCGTAAGGAGGCCAGTCGTCGGGTGCTGGTACAGTCTCCAGCCATGGTGGGTGCTGTGGTGCGTGCCATGACGACAGCAGTTGACATGGAGACAGCACGCTGCACGGCCAGTGTGCTGCACAGCCTGTCACACCAGAGGGAGGGACTGTTGGCCATATTCAAGTCTGGAGGGATACCAGCACTGGTCCGCATGTTAAGGTAGCATGCTTCTTAGTAAATAGTGTCTTAGTAAATTCAAGTAAAATTAGTTAAATTCAATTTTAGTGGTATTGCATGGCAAAAAAATAAGTGGTTGTCCAGTGAGACCAGTCCTTTAAACTTAAAATAACATGGGGTCAGCAGAAACAAGCTGTGAACACAATATTGACATATCATCATCTTGAAAGTTGATATGGCAAACTTATCATCAAACTGTTGCCTTTTTACACATGTAGCGGTTCCAAAGCAACATTATCATTCATTTTGAGTCATTTCCGCTTTAAGCTGCATCTTACACAGACATGAATATGGACACAGGCATAATGTTGGATAAACCCTTAAAATCAGATATTTGCTGAGTTCTGAGTCTGAAAGAGTCAGCTGGCATGATGATATTTGGAAAAGTAGATGGCAGGTCCAAGGTCAATTGGAAATTGGCTTTTCAACGGTGCATGATGAAAGGGCAGGTGTGCACAGGATAAGGCCGTGCTATAAGAAAACAGGCATGGACAGAGTCTTTATAAATGAGCAACCATGTCAAAAGAATTGGAGTATGCAGATTATCAGAGGTAGCAATACATACAGTATTATTGACATTTTTATTTTATTTATTTATCATTATTTTATATACAGACTTTTTCTGCATCAATGGGATTATCATTTAGTGCTGTTACCAACATTCAACAGCTGGCAGCTGGTGTGTATGGAGCATGGGTTTGAGCAACAGGATTCAAATCTATGTATATTCAAATATAGATTTTTTTGAAATAATAAAACTAATGCAGAACTTGTCAGAAAGCACAAAATATTGAGATAGCTTGACGATTCTGTTTAGGTGTTTCAGTTTAGTGAAACAAATTAAACTTTTACTTAACTATCTGCATTGCAGATAAAATGGAAGACAATACATAGAGTTATCTTTGTCTAATCCTGAAAGGGGTTTGAAACTTTGATTAAGCACATTTTTAAAGACATATTGATTGTCTTGTTGGATATCTCAAACTAAGATATCACTAGACAAAATTAATTTTAGGTATCTGAAACTGAAGATATGACAAGCAAAAACTACAGTGGAGTTCTTGTATTTTGAGTTATTGCTTATTATTATTATTTCTTTTAATGCTGTAACAGAGTCAAAAGAAAGATGAAACTGATCCAAAACAGTTCTGCGAAGCAAAGAATATATTGTAGGTTCATCACTATGAGTGACCTCTCCAGATCACATTTTCATTTGATGCATTGTAATAAAAGTATTGCTTATAGCTGCTTTAGCCATGGATATTGTAGGACAAACAATGAAAATGAGTAAACGTTGTTGATATGACGTATCTGCAATTCATTCAGTTTGTGTCCTGATTATAAACACAACAGATGAAAGACGCCCTTTCTGTAAACAGAAACTGTGGAATGAAGCATTCAGTAGTTTAACGAAGTTTAGCAGAGAGAAAAGTAAGCGAAATTTCAAGTTTTTCAGATTGCCATGCGATGACATATTGAAAGTGTTCTACATCCAATATGGCAACCAGAGACCAATTGAAAACTGTATCAGGTGACACTACAAGGCTAGCCTTCAATTTTTGCACCAAATTTGGGGCCTTTCCAATGCCCAGGCAGGGCTGCAGAGTTAATCCCTTACACTGAGGCTTAACAGAGGATTATTCACACTCATAATTGATTTGGGAGCTTAATTCACACAGAAAGTGGCAGAAAATTGAATAAAACAAATCTAAACGAAGAGAGCTTCACAGAGAGCAGCCTATTTGGTGTGTGTGTGGCTTCCATTCATGTCGTCAACATGAAGCTTTTCTCATGCTGTCCCTCTTCACCTTTGCCTATTAATACACACTCCCACCCTCGCTGTTTTGTTCTTTGCCACTGTCACCCTCTGCAACCTTCTGCATAAGGAAGTCTGTGTGTGTGTGTGTGTGTGTGTGTGTGTGTGTGTGTGTGTTCAACATAGGAAATATGCATTAATATAAGAATACTCCTGGTTCTCATTCTCCAATTAATTCTTTTCGTACAACATACCCGTACTGACAGAGTTTATGTATGTTCTATGGATATAAGCTGACTACGAATTCAGATAAGCTTTACTGTCATAATAATACATCCATTATTTGCTCTTTCCTTTGTGATGACTGACTTGACACATCAAGTCTTCTAACCTGAATGACAAAACAGGTCGCTTGACATCACCTTCCAGCCCATATGAGCATCTTCCTATTTCAACCCTGTTTCGATTACCTATATGAGCCTTTTCACATTTCAGCAGTGAGGTATACAGTCCATTCATTCATTTATCATTCTACAACACAGGGTTGTAAAATGAAGTGTGTTCCCATGCTACTAATAAACCAGAAATTATACCGATGAATGAATAAATAAGTCATAAAAATAAAATACATTTTTTATGGTGGACTATGAAGGATGAGTTGAGGAGTCTCACAACCTGAGGAGAGAAGCTACTCTGTAGTCAGGTGGTATTACAGCATATACTTCTGTGCTTCCCACATGGCAGCAGGGTGAACAGGCTGTGGTAAGGTGGGTATTGTCTTATAATATCACTTGGTGAGGTGAGGAACCTGCACAGAGTCCAGTATCACTGATGCTGAAGAGATGGACCCATGATGTTTTGGTACCAGCTCAAACTTAGATGGCCACTCCAGAACCTTCACTTTATTCCTCTGTAGCCAATGACAGGTCGACTTGGCCTTGTGTTTTGGATTGCTGTCATGTTGGAACATCCAAGTACATCCCATGCGCATGGCTGATGAGTGCAAATTTTTCTCCAGTTTTTTCTGACTCAACCATGCAGCCCATTTTTTAAGTGCCTCCTTATTGTGCATCTTGAAACAGCCACACCACCTTTTTTCAGAGAGTCCTGTATTTCAGCTGAAGTTATTTGTGGGTTTTTCTTTGCATCCCGAACAATTTTCCTGGCAGTTGTGGCTGAAATTTTTGTTGGTCTACCTGACCGTGGCTTGGTTTCAACAGACTCCCTCAGTTTCCACTTCTCAATTAGTTTGAACACTGCTGATTGGCATTCTCAATTCCTTGGATATCTTTTTATATCCCTTTCCTGTTTTATACAGTTCAATTACCTTTTTCCACAGATCCTTTGACAATTCTTTTGCTCTCCCCATGACTCAGAATCCAGAAACGTCAGTGCAGCACTGGATGAAGATGCAAGGGTCTGTCAGGAGCCCAGAAACTCACTGACCTTTTATACACACACACATGTTATCAGGCCAAAATCACCAGGGTATGTAAACTTTTGATCAGGGTCATTTGGGTAGTTTCTGTTGTCATTTTGATTTAAAAAGAGTAAACACAGTTTTTTTTTGACAATAAATAGCTTCACCCAACCACTAACCATGAGCAAAAGAAAAGTTTTTTTGTTATCATTCGTATTCTCTGAAAAATGGGCAAGAAATCATAAATTCCACCAGGGTATGTAAACTTATGAGCACAACTGTATATTCACAAAACAGTTGATTTTGCTGAGAAGGATGGTTGTTCGGTTAAAAGTTCAAAAAGTTACTCATACATACTAATGTCTCAGTGATTTCTATGGACATTTCCAATGAGAACACTCATTCCCTCTCCCTCTCTCTCTCTCTCTCTCTCACACACACACACACACACACACACATACACACACACGCACACACACTTGTCTTTTATTCCTTTTAAACTGCTTAATAATGGTGGATGGTGCTGGGAGCAAGCAATACTAACTGCAAAAGCTTCATCACCCCATGTCCTATAAACTTGCGTGGAACATACATATAATCATACATTGTTTAATCCCCTAGGAAATTGGTTAATTTTATGAAATATCTGTATCATTTCCTTTCTCTCTCCATCTATTTATGTCACTTAAGCAGTTCTCCAGTGGAATCAGTCTTATTTTATGCCATCACCACCCTCCACAATTTGCTGCTGCACCAAGAAGGAGCCAAGATGGCAGTGCGTCTTGCTGATGGCCTGCAGAGGATGGTTCCCTTACTGAAAAAAAGTAACCCCAAGTTTCTGGCCATCACCACTGACTGTTTGCAGCTCTTGTCCTATGGCAACCAGGAGAGCAAGGTGAGGAGAGGACATTGACATTAGGTAGAAAGGCCTTCTTGTGTAAACTCATTTAATACAGAATTACACGTCTTACTTCCTGTTTCTTATCAGCTGATCATCTTAGCAAATGGAGGCCCAGAGGGTCTGGTGTTCATTATGAGGAACTACAACTATGAGAAACTACTGTGGACCACGAGCCGCGTTCTCAAAGTGCTGTCTGTCTGTCCCAGCAACAAGCCAGCCATAGTAGAGGCTGGTATGTCCACATCACTGAGCAATAATGTAGAACATTCAGTATAGATGTTTGTATAGTTTCTAACTGTATTTTCATATCTGTGTTCAGGTGGTATGCAGGCTTTGGGCCAACATCTTACAGGTTCCAGTCAGCGTCTGATCCAGAACTGTCTGTGGACACTCCGCAATCTGTCAGATGCTGCAACAAAACAGGTATATATTGATTCACCGACAACTCCCACTACTACTATTAATGCTACTACTGCTACTGCCAATGGTACTATTGCCAGAAGCACTAATTCTAGTTCTAGGGGAGAAGAGTATAACCTGTGACATCCCACTCTGCCTACAGAGACATACACTATATTGCCAAAAGTATTCACTCACCTATCCAAATAATTGAAATCAGGTGTTCCAATCACTTGCCTGGCCACAGGTGTATAAAATCAAGCACCAAGGCATGCAGACTGTTTCTACAAACATTTGTAAAAGAATGGGTCACTCTCAGGAGCTCAGTGAATTCCAGCATGGTACTGTGATAGGGTGCCACCTGTGCAACAAGTCCAGTCGTGAAATTTCCTCACTCCTAAATATTCCACAGTTAACTGTCAGTGGTATTGTAACAAAGTGGAAGCGATTGGGAATGACAGCAACTCAGCCATGACGTGGTAGGCCATGTAAAATGACGGAGCTGGGTCAGCGGATGCTGAAGCGCATAGTGTGCAAAGGTCACCAACTTTCTGCAGAGTCAATCGCTACAGACCTCCAGACTTCATTGGGCCCTCAGATTAGCTCAAGAACAGTGCATAGGGAGCTTCATGGAATGGGTTTCCATGGCTGAGCAGCTGCATCCAAGCCATACATCACCAAGTGCAATGCAAAGCATTGGATGCAGTGATGTAAAGCATGCTGCCACTGGACTCTAGAGCAGTTGTGACACATTCACTGGATTGATGAATCGCGCTTCACCATCTGGTGATCTGATGGACGAGTATGAGTTTGGAGGTTGCCAGGAGAACGGTACTTGTCTGACAGCATTGTACCAAGTGTAAAGTTTGGTGAAGGGGGGATTACGGTGTGGGGTTGTTTTTCAGGAGCCGGGTTTGTTCCCTTAGTTCCAGTGAAAGGAACTCTGAATGCTTCAGGATACCAAGAGATTTTGGACAATTCCATGGTTCCAACTTTGTGGGAACAGGTTGGTAAGGGAGCCTGCTTGACTCTGTTAGGCTTTACCTTAATTTAGAAGTGGCACACTCAAATGAGTGGAACAAACAAAAACACCACGAGGGAGGTTGAGGCTGAATAGAGGTTGAACGTGGCTGGCAGGCACTGAAAAGACATAAGCACACGTGAGTGACAAAGGAAAAAGCCTCCGTCGATGAGCTGGGCGGGTGGAGGGAGTTTGGACAGAGGGCAAAGGTTACTGGTGGACAATGGTTTTAACTGAGAGACATGGAAAGTAGGATGGATCTTCATAGAGGCACGAAATCCACAGCAATGTGGGACCAGGGTCTTCCAGGACAGGCAGGGGATGGAGGAGGCCAGCCGGTGCCTGATGGGAGGCTTTGCTCCATGCACAGATGGAACAGGCAGCAACATACTCCCGGGTTTCTGCTCGAGAGACGGCCACCAGAAGTGTTGACGGAGCAGGGAGATGATGCGGTTGGCTCCGGGGTGACAGGCCAGGTGGGAGGCATGTGACCAGTGAAGGATCTGCGAACGGACTGATGGAGGAACAAAAAGCTTATTAGCAGGTCTGTTACCGGGCTCAGGGTTCGGGGATCCTGCTCTGTAAATCAGAGAGAAGTTGAATTGATTAAAGAACAGGGCCCACCTGGCTTGTCTGGAGTTCAAATGTTTTGCTGTCTTGATATGTGCCAGGTTTTTATGATCCATCCACACTATGAAGGGCTGTTCAGTTCCCTCCAACCAGTGTCTCCACTCCTCCAATGCTAGTTTCATGGCCAACAGTCCCCGGTTTCCCATGTCGTAGTTTTGTTTTGTGGGGGAGAGACGAGAGGAAAAAAAAGTATAGGGATGCACCTGTCCATTGGGACAGCACTGCCTCCACCCCGGTATCCGAGGCATCCACCCTCACAATAAATTGCTTGTTGGGGTCAGGCTGTAGCAATACCAGAGCTAAGGTGAAAAGCCCCTTGAGTTTGCTGAAGGCTCTGTCTGCCTCGTCTGACCAGCTAAACTTCACTTTGGTAGAAGTTGGCTTGGTCCATGAGGCAGCAATTTTGCTATAGTCTAAGACAAACCTTCGATAGAAGTTTGCGAACCCCAGAGATCGCTGCAACTTCTCTCAAGAACAGGCCACTGCTTCACCGCTTTCACCCTCTCCGTGTCAGCTTTCAGGCTTACTGGATGACGAAACCAAGAAAAGACACAAAGTGGCATGAAACTTACACTTTTCAGCCTTAACAAACAGCTTGTTCTCCAGTAGGCGAGTGAGCACCTGCTGGACGTGAGTCTCATGCTCCTCAGCAGAACGTGAGGAAATCAGGATGTCATTCACTTAGAAAAAGACAAATTGATTAATAAAGTCTCTCAGAATGCTGTTTATGAGGGCCTGGCCATGGCTGGAGCATTGGTAAGACCAAAAGGCATGACCATATTCAAAGTGGCCCGGGGGAATGTTGAATGCTGTCTTCCACTCGTCCCCCTCCTTTATTCTAACCAGGTGGTAAGCATTTCTTAGGTCTTAGGAGTTCATTCAGGGCAGAGAATATTTATTTTTAATAGTGATGTCATTGAGACCCCGGAAGTCAATACATGGTCTGAGTGTCTTGTCTTTCTTTGTCATGAAGAAGAATCCTGCCCCCAGAGGTGAGGATGAAGGTCGGATAATACCTGCTGCTAGTGAGTCAGTGATGTATTGCTCCATTGCCTCTCTTTCAGGCCAGGATAGGTTGTATAGTTGACTGGTGGGGAGAGGAGCTGATGCAGGGGTAGAGACAGAGCATTCTCCTTGCTAAATACCTCCTGAAGGTCATGGTACACCGAGGGAACGTTGGAGAGATCTGGAGATTCAGGAGAGTTAGAGACAGAACTGGAAACTCCACCAGCCGGAAGACTGGCTGAGCGGAGACAGAGAGAATGGCAGTGAGAACTCCAGCCCAAAATTTTGAGGGTTGTGGAGTTGCAACCACGGATGTCCAAGAAACAATGGAGAATGGGGAGGCTGGATAATTAAAAATGATATCTCCTCATGATGGTTTGCTGAAATGTGCATTCTAACAGGAGTGGTGCAGTGCGTTACCTCAGTGAGAATCTTGCCATTCAGAGCGTATGCCTTAATAGGCTTTTCCAGAGTCTCCAACCTGCAACCAGCCTGTCTTGCCGTTCGTTCGTCCAGCAGGTTATCCTCTGCTCCGGAATCTATTAGGGCCAGTAAAGAAAGAACTTCCTCTCTCACATATAGTGAAGCTCTTATCTAGAATTTTCATGGTTTGGCTGAAGGAGGATTTTGGGAGACAGGGCTCGTCAGCGCCCCATACCTACTGACAAGCCTTGTCTTTTGGTCACAGCGGACATTTAGGCAAGAAATGAGCCATCTGGCCACCGTAAATACACTCACCTGCCCGGATCTTGCGGAGGCGTTCAGCGGGTGACAAGCAAGCTCTCCCCAGTTGGCTCGTCCTCTGCAGGCCGGTTGGCAGGTGGTAGTGGCAGGTCATCTCGAGCTGAGGACACTAGGAACAGAGAGGTTCGCGGATCTTAACAGACTCCTTGTTTAGATAGTTAGACAGAGTTTCAGTTCTCAAGGCACTGTATCTGGTGGCACAGACATAGCACCTGAAAGGCAGCATTTTATTCATTCTCTCCCCAAACTGACACATCTCAGCCACTTCCACTGTACTAGGCCTTTTCCAAAAATGTTGCAATACAACAATTACTAACATTAAACTGTTAAACATCCACAATGCTGCAGGAAATTAAATCTCTTAGCTATGTTTTCATAGTCTAGCCTATTGAATGAGCCGGCACTGCAACTTTTCATTAGAATGGATGGTTCAGCTGCAGCTTAATTTGCTCTGCACAGGTAAGTAACTTGAATTATTCAAAACACAAACTACATGTGCTCATCTACCTATATTGCCTAAAGCCACACAAGCCATGGATTTCCTGTATTCTGCTAAGTCACCTGAGTTGGTCCACAATATTGGTCTGCCTGGTTTTGAGTTTCTTCCTTTAGGTAGGCAGAGGCTGGACTGGCAATATGGACTGATTTGCCTAAGTGGGGAGGAGGCAGTGTACAGATGGTTGAGAATGTTACCACTGTGCTTACAATGTTATAGTTCTTAGTGTACCATTGAAAAGCCCATCCTGCCCCAAGACCCTGTTTTCCCTTTGTCTCCTCCATATTCCAGGTGCAGCAACAGGTAATCCCATCACATGGATATTTCCATGTTGATCATGGTGATGTAACTGGCAAAATACAGCATACAGAGCAATTTTGGACTGGAGGAGCTGTGGATTGAACGGCTAAGCTTCAGTGGACAACCCTCTCTACCTGAGCCACAGTCGCCCATGTTCAAATTGTAAAAAAATGTTTTTTAACAGAAACAATTGCAGGTTTCACAACACATCTTTTCAGCCCACTTAAGTTTACCTTATATCCAGTGTTTCATCATGTGAACAAAAATGTGAAGCAATTGGTTACGTTTATTTGATATGAGATGGAAATAACTATAACTATAGTGATATTTTACTATCAATGGCTGAGTCGTCACACAGTGTGACTTATAACCCTGCTGTGTGGAAGCTGTACTTAAGCCAAGCTATCGCTGCTCGGATTTGAACATTTGATCTCTTGCTTGGTCTGTCTCCACCGGGCTGTCTTTGCAGGAGGGGTTAGATGGTCTGTTGCAGATACTGGTCACCCAGCTGGGCTCAGATGATGTCAACATGTTGACCTGTGCAACTGGTATCCTGTCCAACCTCACCTGTAATAACTCACGCAACAAGGTAACAATAATGAGAGGTCAAATGTTTGTGGACATCTGAACATTTCTATTATATTCTATATGTGAGAGTTGAACATGTGATTCCCAAACCATGGGTATTAATCTGCAGCTGTAACTCCCTCTTCTTGGATGGTAGAGAATGAGATACACATACTGTAGTGTAGTTCAACATTCTCAACGAATTAAACACCCATTTTAAATCCCAAATTTTTGTCTTATAGCACGAGATACCATGTCAAGATTTTGACTTTCTATGTCATTATTATGACACATAATTTCGATTACTATATGGTGAACGAAATGTTCGATGTTGTAAGTCATATGTTTGATTACTGAGTCCCATTTATGAGACACAAATGAGATGACAATCATCATACATCTTTACACCATGTTTGGGAATAGGCATAGCCAACCATTTTGACACACACAGAGGGGCCACCACAAACACCAAAAACATGTACCTGAAAAACCAATGGACAGAATATCACCACTTTTGGTGTGCAGGCTCCGGGCTCAAGTATTAACCAAAATCTGAAGTGCAATATTGATTGGTGCAAGTGGGTGTGGCCTATCACATATTTGCTCATAACCGTGGATGCCTCTCAGCAGTCCTGAGTAAACTCACTAGAGGCATCCTGTCCTACCTCTTGAACATTTCCACTGAGTTTCATACAAATCTTATTAAGGTGAGACAAATGGCAGAACTTTGAGTGCATTACTATTGAAATGCTGCAGGTTTTGTGATAAGGAAAAAGTCATATGATTGACTTCACTTCTTGCTTAACTAAAATTGAACTTGATGAAGTGACTTCGTTAATGTTTGTGAAGCCTGATAGCCCCGCGTTGCTGCTTTAATTTTTCTTCCTTTTTTTGGGGTACAAAGGGGTTTGAACCCAGAATTACTGCTTGCAGATATATTTTTTAAATGTATTGTCAGGGAAGAAAAAACCCAGCTAACCACCCCCTAAAACCTTCATTTGGTCTGAACTAAAGGAAAAAAGATTTACTGTTAGCTTTATGGTCTGGCCCAGTTTGTGTTCACACAGCCTTCTTTTCAACCAAATCTAGAGGTAAGTATCTCATTTATTGGACAGTTTTTGTGACGTTCTCCTTCATCATGAGTGCTACATGCTACTTTACTGATTTGTTTATTTATTTTTTCTGGTGTCAAAAAGAACTCATGAAGTAATTTATTATGATCAGTTAAAGTCATGACCGAAAGTAGACTTCATTTTCAGAAATAAGGTAATATCTATGTAGACTGTGTTTCCTCGATAATTGATGGTCAGCCAGTGGATAATAGTAATTTAGCTTTTGAATCCATGTTACAATTGCATATCCGCTGGAGTTCAGGATGTTGTCTTAATGTGTATGTATACACACCTTAATTTACATTCCCAGAAACTGCTGTAGTATAAAATGTGAGTGCCATGCAGAGCTTTTGAAAGCTGGTCACAATTTGATGTCTTCCTGTGGGCCTTCACAGTGTGTATTCTGTGAATTCTTAAAAAAAAGAGAAGAGACCCAAAGGAAAAGCCAATATATTTCTTTCAGTATTTAGTTAATGAAAGATTGCAGTTTCTCTGTATGCTCTTTACCTTAGACAATCTGCATTCTGCACTCCTGAGGAAAATCAATTTACAAAAGCAATATATCATACTGATATTGACTGCATTCTCATTGCTTTCAAGCCTGGACACACACACTTACACACACTGTACACACATGCCATTTATTTATCGTTATTTTCTCTCCACTCCATGTTTTGAAATCAGTTTCTGTGTTATACTTAGTGGTTTTCATACTGCAAATGAAGCTTCACGGCACACCTGTATTCCAGATGAGCTATTCCATTCGCTTAACCTGTTACCCCTCAGACTCTGGTGACTCAGTATGGTGGTGTGGAGGCGTTGATCCATGCTGTGCTTCGTGCTGGGGAGAAGGAGGATGTTGCTGAGCCAGCGGTCTGTGCCCTACGTCACCTTACATCACGCCACCAGGATGCCGAACTGGCCCAGAATGCTGTACGGCTGCACTATGGTATCCCAGCTGTTGTCAAGCTGCTGGGGCAGCCGCACTACTGGCCTGTCGTAAAGGTGAGCCACAGTAGTATTGTTTTACATATATATATATATATATATATATATACATATATATATATATATGTATGTATGTATGTATATGTATGTATGTATACATACAATGCTTAACAAATTTATTGGGGGGAGGTTACGTGACCGGCAAGCGCAATGGTCGGAAGACTCTAGAGCTCCCATGTGATATCCCCACTTTTACTGATAATTTGATCTCAAAGACCTCGGCAGTGTTATATTTGGTAGTGAGAGCCATATAGGATGTCAGGCAAAAATAAGTTATTTGACTCGCCAACCAAAACCCCCCAGCGAAGCATAAGCAACAGGATGCTAACAGCTTGGCGGCTACCAAAGTTAGCATAGAAGTAGCTATCTCTTCAGCCCTAGCCAAACAGCGTGACTAGTTGGAAATGGTTGTGACCCGTGCTATTACCAATGCAGTGGGAGTGTTAATGACTCTGTCAAGAAACTTCAGAGGGACTTGGACGCCCATATGTGATGGGATCTGGGAAAATCAGTCACATGTCGAAATTTTACCTTTTGGAGATTTTAATATCACCTAGAAGCTTATTTCAAGCTCTTTTCAAATCTGTTTTCATTATTTTTATGTCTGGTTTGTATCAAGTGTTATGATCACTCAAAGTCAGCTGATCAGTCGGATTTTTTGGAGTAGAGTTTTGAGAAAAACAGAACTGAACACGACCAGCTACCTCAAACCCTCTCTGTCTCTGAAGCTTTGACATCTCTCTTTGTGTATCTCGCAGCATCTGACTGAGGTGTCAAAATAATGTTTTGATGATTAGGGTGACCAGATGTCTCGCTTTGTGCGGGACAGTCACGCATTTCCATTACTTTTCACATGTCCCGCTAATTGTGATGTTGTCATGAATTGTTAGCGACACTGTCAATAATAATTAGCGACAACATCACAATTTGCTATGATAGATAAACTGTCTTCGTAGGCTATGTAGTCTAACACGTTAGGGGCAGATTTCATGCGCTGTTCGTAGGGTAACAACAAACAGCGTGCGTGAGATATTTTCAGGAGTGATAGACAAGATGTTGCAAAATAATAATTTAAAGAAAACCCAATTTCACCAATATTTTCACCATTATTTTTGACCTATATTTACGTTTTCCTGGAAAAGTGCCAGCACGACATCCGACGGGTTTTCCTAGATTCCATCACATATGGATGTTGTGTGGGGCTTGATGTCTAAAGTTGAGAGGGTCCAAGCAGATATGCGAACCATGAAACGGCAGATATTACAGACCACCAGCCTTGAAAAGTTTCAACAGAAGCTCGCCCTGTTAGAGGACCACAACCGGAGAAACAATGTTCGGATTACAGGAATCAGTGCAGGCAGAGAGGGCGACAACGCAATCACTTTTCTCCAAGTGGATACCCTTGCTCGGTAACAGAGCTGTTCAGATAGAGAGAGCTCATCATATTCACGGCCTGCACGTGACGGGGAACATCCTGCAGAACATGATACTGCGGCTGCTTTGGCACGGAGACAACAACGCTACACTGAACGGCGCCCGGGAGGCGACGAAGAATGTGAAGTGATGGAGTAGGAGTGCGAGACGGTGCGGGAGGAGAGTATCGGCACTTGAGGATATGGCGAGGAGTTTTTCATGGCCCAGGCTTCACCATAAGATCTGCCCTGTTTATTACAGACATCTATCTGTTCCATACTACTTTTGACATTGAAGGCTGTTGGTTCCTTTCCAGGCTATACTACTGGTTACTGTTTCTAAGAGAGAATATGGGCCTACTCCGAAACAAGAGACCCTATTGATGCTCAGAGCATGGCAAAGGGACTTTGATCTGAAAGATGATGACATTTCCTGGAACAATGTGTGGGAGAACATCTTTCTCGCCTCCAAGATGTTTAAAAAATGTTGTACGGATGCTGCTATATGTCTCACTCGCTGTGGTTCAATAAAAAAGTTCTTTACAAAAAAAAAATTATTAGACCACCTGTCAAAAAACGAGAAAACATAAATATTTTATAAATCTTTCAAAAACTTGTTTAAAACTAAAAATGTTATTGTTATTTATTTGGCAATTAACAAACTGAAATAACTAAATAGTCCTTTTTCACACATAATAACCAAAAACTTAATATTTTGTATGGCCTTCTTTGGCCTTGATAACAGCTTGCATTCTTGCTGGCATTGTTTTTATGTACTTTTCAACACTTTCTTTTCTTATTGAGTTCCAAAGAGTTTCCAGCTGTTCCCACAGACTTGCTTTAAATGAAACTTTTGTGCGATCAATCTTTGAACCTACTAAGTCCCAAATTTGTTCCATAGGATTCAAATCCGGACTTTGACTTGGCCAGTCCATCAGTTCCAGTACTCCAGATTCCTTTTTCTTGGTCAAATAGTCTCTGCACAGTTTTGAAGTATGCTTGGGGTCACTGGTATATGAACCCACGCCCAATCAGATTCTGTCCAGAAGGGATTCCATGATGCACTAAAATGTTATGGTAGACGGTCTTGTTCATGATACCGTCCATTTTCACTAATTTGCCCATGCCATTTCCACAAATGGAACCCCATACCATAATGGAATCTCCGCCGTGTTTCACTGTGGGTGCAATGCATCTGGCATCAAACCGTTCTCCAGCTTTTCTGCGGACATAAACACGATGATGCTGACCGAAGAGTTCAAACTTGGACTCGTCCGTCCAGAGTACCTTCCTCCAGTCATCAACAGTCCAGTGTTTGTGCTCCCTGGCAAATCTGAGGCGTTTCTGGATGTTTGCAGGCTTCAATAATTTAAGCCTTGTTCCGTCAGTGGTGGCACGGTGGCACTGTTGCCTCACAGCAAGAAGGTCCCGGGTTCGATTCTCGCTGCGGGCACCGGGGGTGTGTCCTCCACCATGCCTTCGGTGCCTGCTGCTTGAAGAAAAAGGCTTTTCTGTGTGGAGTTTGCATGTTCTCCCCGTGTTCACCTGGGGTATCCTCCATAAAATATACCCCCACTAAAAACATGCAAGAAGATCACCACCTGACCAATGGTGACACAAGGAACTGGGTCCCCCGGGTGCCGGCGTTGGATGGCAGCCCACCGCTCCTGGTCTGCCGCGGAGGAAGGACGACCAGGATGGGTTAAAGGCGGAAGACAAATTTCACCAGTGCATGGCGTGTGTGGGCATGATGCATGAATCTGTGTGACAAATAAAGGGGATTGTCCCTCTGATTCTTCGTCAGTCGTCTGCTTGTGGTCATTCTGGAGACTTTCTCAGACTCTGATCTAAAAGCATTAATCTCTGCCTGAAGATCAGCAGTGGTCTTCCTTCTGTCTCTAGTACTTAAAATCTTGAGGTGTCTGACATCTGCTTCAGTTAACTTTCGTTTCGTGCCTCTTCCTTGGCGCATTTTGTAAGTACCAGTCTCGGCAATTGACTCCAAAGCATACTTGACCACACTGTGAGAACACTTTATGTCTTTCCCTGTTTGTCTCAGAGACCATCCAGCATCATGAAGTGCTTTAATGCGGACTCACTCACTTTCATTTTCAGTGAGCTCTTGACGTTTTACCATTTTGAACAGGAATGAGGAATTTCAAACTGAATTCACCTTTTTATACCCAAATTTGAGCCGACTCACTGGGCTTCTCTGAGAAGTCAGAAATTAATCAAGCATAACATTCAACCACTAAAACTAATTTTTCTGTTCAGGAATGCAAGTAAATAACTATAATTTGACATATTAATCAAGAAATAATACTATGTGGTAACACTTTCTATGAAGACCACATCTATAGTGCATTATGAGTGCATTCATAGTGAATTATAATGCTCATAATAAATCATAATGCATTATGACTACACTCATAATGGTTTATGGTGCACTATATCAACAGTTACAAATAACTATAAATCTAGCTTATAATGACTTATAAATCCAAGGGTCTTATGAGTGCTCTTGACAGGTTATAAACTACAGACTGACTGATGGGGCTTATAATACATTTTGACTACTTGTATCCCTCTATACACACACCTCAACAATAGACTGTTGTAAGGGCTCATATAATACTCCATGAACGATCATAAGTTATCAATTTATGCTTTAAGTAAAGTGAAGTTCATATGGTTGCATCTGTAATGCAGCGTACCTCATTGTAATGTTTCATTGTTGGTGTTAAGTAAAGGATAATACATTTGCATGCATTTAAAAGAATCTATGCTGCATCATAAGTCATTGTGTCAGATACTAAAATATAAAGACACTGCTAAATACGTAGACATAATAGTTTTCAGCTGAAAACATGGTTTTGGGGTTTAGTTACTGTTGGTATAGTAGTGATACAGTAGTAGTAGTGATATAGTGATATAGTAATGAGAAAAAGACAAAACACATTTTAAGTCTCTCTATTTCTCAACTTTATTTTCAAAATAGAAACCTTAACACTTAAGTGCAAACATGTGGCATTCATTTTAACATGTTAACGTGGCAAACATTTTTAAACTTTCACTCAACGCTACTGAAAAGTATAAAAATAAATCTCTTTGTCATCATGAAATAATAATACTAATCTTGTATCGGCATCAAGTGCAAACCCAACCTTAACACTTAAATGAACAATCAGTGACATGGTTAGACATGGGTGGTTTTTATACTTTGCAAGTATACACGTGTGTGTGTGTGTGTGTGTGCGTATATATATATATATATATATATACGCACACACACACACAGTATATATGAATATCCTGAACAGCAGCAAGAGACAAGTAAAGACACACACTTTGATACACATCTCCCATCATGCTTCACTCCCAAAACACTTCAGCTGTGACAACACCCGCTGGCATGCTGTGTCCCGGGAGAGATATACACAGACGGATAGAAAGGTAAAAGAGAGAGAGAGAGATAGTGAAAGCTCAAGAGACAAAGCTGGTTGTTTTGTTTCTCAGGAAGAAGAAAGACTGAGAATGAGCGACACTTAGTGAATGCAAGAAAGACAGGACTGACAATATCTAGGTTTCAGTCCAAATTAAATGGACAAAACTTAATGTCTAAATCCCTGCAAGCAGTCCCAAGAGGTTCATCAATTTACAAAACAAAACTGTTGGAGGAAATGAACAACATACTGACAATGTAGCTATTTCTGGAGCCTTACTTTGGAGCCTGGTGTGTGTGTGTGTGTGTGTGTGTGTGTGTGTGTGTGTGTGTGTGTGTGTGTGTGTGTGTGTACACACACACACACACACACACACTACACATCTATATATATATATATATAGAGAGAGACAGATAGATAGATAGATAGATAGATAGAAAGAGAGAGAGAGAGAGAGAGTCCAAGACCTAATGATGATAACACAAGAACCAGTGAATTTTGCAATTTTTGCATTAACAAGTAAAAATTCCAGTCAGAAATTCTGCTGCAGCACCTGTGTAAGCCTCTACTTGGATACAGTAGTGCTTTGAGCTAAAGGCTCACAATAACAATGCTAACATAGCACCCCCTCTGAGACACATCAACAGCCAGCTTTCAGGAGGTTACTGTTGCAAAAACGGGGAGGAGGTCATTAACGCCATGGACTTGCGTTCATTTACTGTCAGCTTGGATTGCACCTTACTGAGTAATTTAACCTGCAGCAGTGGTTGTCAGTCAACATGTCCAAAGACAGATTCAGTGGAAATTTTATATTATTTGTTTGGTGTGTGTGTCTATTTTTCCTCGCCGCTAAATCAGGCACTAGTCATTTTCTTTTAAATAACACCTCCACCAAGTCTCTGGACACACACACACAAACACACCAGGGACTTTTCATCACTTGTGGGGACATTACATAGACTTACATTCATTTCCTGGAGACTTACCCTAACCATAACCACTATTTGCCTATTCCGACCCCTATACCTCAGTGTTTCCCAACCTTTTTGAGCCATGGCACATATTTTACATTAGAAAAATCACAAGGCACACCACCATACAAAAATGTCACAGAAAGTATATTTATTGAAATATAATGAAAATCTAGTCTCAATTTACTGAATTTACTTTCTCAGTGTGAAACCTGGGCCTGTTTAGTTGATCACAAAGCTGATATTCTTGCAGGAATTGAAGAAAGTCACACAGGAAGATTTCACCCAATTGGTGCTCTAAGCCAGCGGTCCACAACCTTTTTTGCGCCTAGAAAAATAGAAACGAATAAAAACAAACTATCAAAAAAAAAAAAAAACAACAACTCAATATTACCCTGAATGTAGTTGTTGTAATTAGTGGGAGCCCTGCGCTTGTTTCTCTTCAACGAGAAGGCTTCATTGCCTCATTTGCGAGCCTGTCGCCACATATTATGCAGAGCGGGCTTGGTGCATGAGAATCACCTGAAGCGATAAACCCGTATTTTAAGTAGGACTGCTGATCTTGTCTCTTAAATACAGTTTTCTTTTTCTTGGAAGTTGTCGGCTCTTCTTCTGTCTCATCATTTGGCCTTCTCCCCTTCCGAAGAAGCTCTCCAAAGATGTTTGGGTTTTTTTTGTTTTTGTTTTTTTACTAATTTTTGCTAGGTTGTGGGCTTACTTTTTTACGATCGTATCACGAGACGAGCGGTTTGACGTGTATAGAGGCACAGGCGGATGCACCTGATTTTCAAAATGAGACTTTCAGACTCTGATGATCAATAAAATATTTTTTATGTTCAGTCTCTCTGTCTGGCCCGGCACCAAATGGCCCACAGACTGGTACCGGTTTGTGGCCCGGTGGTTGGGGACCGCTGCTCTAAGCCTTAGAGCACCAGTCAGGTGAAATTGGATAATCTTCCATGGCACACCTGATGATTTCTCATGGCACACTTAAGTGCACAGTGGTTGGGAAACACTGCTATACCTAACTTAACCTTACCTAACCCGTAACCCTATCCTCAGTCTTCACCCTAAAATGTAATGATTTAACTTGTGGGGACTTGTATTTTGTCCCCACATGTGACTGTGAGTCCCCACATGTGACTGTGTAAACAGATTTTTGTCCCTACAATGTGAATAATACATGAGTGCACGCACACACACACACACACACACACACACGCACACACACACACACACACACACACACACATCAGGTTTTCATCACTTTTGGGGACATTACATAGACTTACATTAATTTCCTGGAGACTTACCCTAACCATAAACATAACCATAACTTGCTGACCGTAAGTCTTCACCCTAAAATTTAGTGTTAGGCGGGTCCCCACAATGTAACTGTGTAAACGGATTTATGTCCCCACAACATGAGTAATACACACACATGCACACACACGCACACACACACACACACACACACACACACACACACACAGCTACATGTGACCTGATTTGCTCTTAATGCCTAAATTTATTCCACTTCACTCTGTAAGCATGTCTGTCATTTTCAGATGTGCTGATCCAGAAGACACTAAAAGCCTTTCCGCTCTCAGTCTAGCATGACTCAGATTTTGACAATCAGATATGCAAATTAACCTAAATGTTTTATTTAAAATGTCGACTTTCACACTTCATCTGCTGTGTGCACTGTTAACAGGCAGACTGGCACAGAATGCTACATACTGTGTATAGGACACTGATGCACTGAGGTGTTTGATATATTTTATTAAAAGATAATGAATGGACAACACTTGTGGTAGGCATCATGCAGCATGCTAGACCCAATGATCTTTAAAATGTGGACAACAGTGCGCACTTTCAGACAGTCTCTGCTCATAGGCATTCATGATGTTGCACTTGGATATGCGCAAGAAAAGTGTCAGTCGTGTGTGAAGTGAAAACAACTTCAAACCCTGGCCATTGTCACACACCCACACACCTGGCCAATGGCTGATGTAAAGAATTACAGACCTACGTATCCCTCTTCTTCCATTTCTTTCTAAAACACTTAAGCATACTGTCTTCACTCACCTCTCTGTATATCTTCACGAGAACAACCTTCTTGACTTCTACCAGTCTTGTTTCAAGGCAAGCTACTCAACTAAGACTGCTCCCCTTGCCATCACAGAGGAACCCCACACTGCTAGAGTACCATCCCTCTCCTTCATCATCATCCTGCTGGACATTTCAGCAGTGTATGATACTGTGAACCACCAGATCCTCCTCTCCACCCTCCAAGATTTGGGCCTCCTAGGCTCTGCACTCTCTGCTTTATTTCTTCATTCTTCTTAATTTCTTGCAATTTTTGGGTTGTATCCATGTGGTTGAACGCACATTTTGTCTGTTGCTTTGGAGAAAAGCGTCACCTAAATAAATATTAAATAATGTCAGCCAGCTACCTCCAGAAGTAATGACATTGCCATCCACCTTGTTTGTAGTTTTAGCGTCATGCTAATTAGCAATGTTGCAAATGCACACCAATGGGCTAAACAAAAATGCTAAACATGATGAATTCTAAATGCTTAGATTACATTAGACATTAGCTTAGATTAGACACATTTATGAATCTCTAGTGAAGAAACTCTTTTGCCACCAAATCAAGTGTACCATAAAAAGCCATTTGAGTAAAGACTAACAGCTGATGGATCTAGACTGCATCCAAAAAATTGTACTGCTACTTGAACAAAAGACTGTCTGAATAATTTGGTAGAACACTGAGGCTGAATGAGTCGCTCACTGAATTAGCTTCTTAGTCTGTTAAACACATTGTGTAACGAATGGCCTTCAAGTCAACTCAATATACAGAACCATTTTTAGTTTAGCCCTTGTTCTCTTCTCTATAGTGACCTCAAGTGAGTCTGGGTAAAGCCTATCATTGAGCCAGCCTTTCTGATCATCTTATTGATCCTGTTTTTTTTTTTTTTTGTTTATCATCTGAACTGTATGACTGTCAGGAAATACACACAGTCAGTCAGTCAGTCAGTCATGTTAGTCAGTCAGACAGCAGCATAGCTCTCTGGAAACCGATCACGTCAGGAGGTTAACGATCTTTGTGATATTTTTCATTGCCTTGTGTTGAGGTGAGTGATGATGAACTAGGGGCTAAGCTGCCACAACTCTTTCACAGTCTTCTGCTGTTTGTGGAACTATTAACACCACAAATGGAGTGTAGCCAAATGATGGCCACATCACCAGTCCCAATTCCTGCCAAGGAACTTTGTGGCATGTTATATCCCCCTTTCTCTCCCCATGTTTCCTCTCTGCCCCCTCAAACTGTCCAATGAAGGAAAAAAAGCCCAGAAAAATAATCTTTAAAGAAATAATAATAATAAAAAAAAACAACTGTATCATCTGCCTCTAAAGTTCATTTTTCTAGGAGTTGGGAACAAGACAGCTGTTGTCTCACAATCAACGACACACTCAGAAATGCCGGGTTATGTCCTGTGTCACACCAGTGCTGATTCTAGTGACCATTCCCTCTGGCCAATCAGTGGTCTGCAGTGCTTTCATGTCACCAACGTAGCATGACTTAGCTCACGTAGAACGTTGACTGAGGTGATACCAAAAAAGCACATGCTGCCAGTTACTCTCCTTATTCAAAAAAGACAAAAAGAGTGAGTAGAGTCAAATCGATCTGACTCGTACCACACTGTGGAAAAGACCTAGTAGTTTAGTCATCTGATTTATCACACCAGTCTGTCTGGGCCTTTACATTTTGGAGCAAGTTAGGCAGAAAATTATTTTTTTGCTTTGGAATATGAGATTTTAACCAGACTTTGTCATTTTCTTCAAATATTTGCTCACTCCTGTATGTGGTTACTCACAGAATCAAACCTGTATATGTCAGGAAATACAGTCACATCAGTCCGTCGGACTGGCAACAACAGCAAGCTCTCTGGAAATACATTAGCCCTCGTCGCCTTTTTCCGTTTGTTTGCATGAGTGGTGATGATTAAGGTACTAAGCTGCCACAACTTTTGTGCAGTCTACTGCTGTGTGTGGTGCCGTTAACACCGTGAACAAACTGTAGCATCTGACTCTAATGTTTACAAGGAAGGTACACCTTTTGTCTGGCATTAGTTTACTACAGCCCAGTGGCTGGGAGCAGTAGATGGCGAACAGACTGAAAAAATAGGGATGGTGAACTGGCTGATGGCATTGCCACCCTGCAACTTCTTTGACAACAATGGAGCTCTATGACATAGAGGAAAAGATATTTCAGGCTTTGAATACACATGCAATGCTAGTTAGTAGAATACTTTCACTGTTGGTGTGGTGTGACAGCAAGAAAAATTCAGATAAAAAAAAAAATCTATGTATAAACTGATTCAAATTCATTACATCTGCGCTTTCTCTCACTCTCTGTTAACGTGTACAGTGAAATGGACACTCTCTGTTTTGTCCCTCCCCAACTTCCATGTGCGCGCACGCACACACACACACACACACACACACACACACACACACACACACACACACACACACTTGCGCTTCTCTCTCTCAGTCTTACAGTCTGGCCAACTTGGACAGATTATATTAATGAATTGAAGTACTGGAGCTTAAAGATGTGGAATGTGACTTTATGAGGGAGCTTTACAGAGCCAGAGTAGGTGTGGGCGGGGGAGGGACAAGAGGTTGTTATCATGGTACTATATCATTGTGTTTTCGTGCCCCCTGGCTGTCTGTGTATCTTTGATTTAAATCTAAAATAGAAGTGTTCAACATTAGTATTGGATGTCTTTTGTCATTTTTCAATTCTGGTGTTTATACAATACCCAATTTTTTTAAATACATGGTAAATTAGGAACACATACACTGGCACATGGCACAGCCAATGGCACAGCTGTTGGGAGCAATGTGGGGTTCAGTGTTTTGCCCAAGGGCCCTTCAGTTTGCTGACTGCAGGGGCCAGGGATTGACCACCAAGCTACTGATTAGTGTATGGCCACTCTATCTCCTAAGGCACAGCTGTCCCTTAGAAAAGATTGACTAATAGGCAGATGAGACAGTATGTGTTGCACTCTAATGGCACCTTTACTTTAGTGGCAGAGTGGGAATGAACGCATTTACACTGTCAGTGGAGTCGAGATATTTCAGTGCATCACGCTCTTCAGGGATCAGTGATATCATTTTTAGTGACTGTATTTTCAACATGGAACAGGTATTGCAGGTATAGGTTACTGCAGTGAGATGCCACTGCAGCGAGGGTAGTAACAGACTTGTCGCCAGAGGAAAATAACTGGACTAGCACCTGATTTTTGGTGGCGGCCCAGTTTTTTGCTTTAAAAGTGTTCTTTCCAAACAATTTCTCAACAGCATTGAGTGCCTTTGTAGTATATGTGCATGAGTTTCCTTGAGTATCTCACAATTAAATATCGTGGTTTGAAAAACCTGGATATGCATCATGGAACACTTAAATACAAAGCATGATACTGTGACATATAAACACAACATCAAGGTGTTTGAACATTCTTTTTTGGTACAGAATATGATAGCTGAGATGGTGAGGGATCAAGACATGACTGCAGAATTGATCAGAAACTTGGAAACTATATCATGTACACAGGGAGATAAATAACCAGGTTCTCATATTACATGTAAACATCAAATCCCAAATATGATCAAAATCAGAGTAAGGCTCAAAACCGGGATCCACATTAAGATCTAACTCTGATTCATTTTCCATATGACAGACCTGAGACATTTTCTTTAGTTCATTGCACACATCTGAACTTGAAAAAATGGATGCTTTTCCTCATAATTTAGTCAGTTGGTACATTAAAACTCTGTGATTAGAAAAATGAGTTTGTATTCACTTTTAAAGCTAAGCAGGGGGCCTGTTGGCTCTCGTTCCAGTCAGTGCAGTTTGACACCTGTGCTGGTCACAGAGAAAGGTTCACTCAGTTACAGTCAATCACATGTTGAATGTTATCTAAGGATGTACATTAACTGAAAAATGTTCTGATCAATGAGCAAATAAAAAAGGCAATTAGCACTAAATGCAAAAGTAAAGGAGATTTTGAAACTGCCCAGACATACTATGCCAGCTCTCAGTACTTAACAGCTTGTGATACTTCAGTGCCAGTACTGATTGGTATCAGCATGTGTGGTCATTTGACATGCAGATGCTGAAGACAATTGCTAAGGTTATGAGAATATTTGGACATAAAAATAGGTTTGTGTATCAGAAACGTTTTTCAAAAAACTGTCACATTTTCTCTGCATGATTTCTAAATTTCCCTGCATTTGTGATGTGCTTACATTTTAAAGGAACTTTACCAATGTGTTTTTCACTGATGCTATTCCCTCTGAAATGTCTGCATGGTTATGCATGTGGTGATTTGAAAGTAAAATTAAAGCTTTTCTTAGCACTTTGCTGGTGTAGCAATGAGATAGCACTGAGCTCTTGTGAATGTTCAGATGCTGGCTTTCGGCCCAGCCGTCTCCTCAGCAGTAAGCGAGCGCTCCATCCACAGACAGCTGTTAAATCTTTTTAATCTCATCCCTGTGATTTCTTTTGATATGAAGCATCACAGACTGGTTGGTAAACATGAGTGCAGTGCATGCATTTTGCTGAAGTTCCAAACAGTAACAGGCACTGAAATTTGTGTGCACCCCATGCAAAGTTGCCTTTAAAGCTGACCCAAATAGAGAAAGCACTTTGATCTCTGTCCTCTTCTCAGGCAACGGTTGGTCTGATCCGGAACCTGGCACTGTGCCCAGCCAATCAGGCACCGCTGAGGGAGGCGGGTGCTATTCCACGATTAGTCAACCTGCTCCTGAAGGCTCACCAGGACACACAGAGGCACGCCTCATCTGCACAGCAGACGTACCAGGTACCAGTCAGGAATCAGCAGACACAAGACCATAGTATGTAGTAGTGTCAACCACGGTATTAGGTCAGCTGGTATAACCTTTCTTTGATATCTGTACCTCTGTTCTTCTGTCTTTCTTCGTTACCAGGATGGTGTTCGTATGGAGGAAATAGTAGAGGGCTGCACAGGAGCACTCCACATTCTGGCCAGAGACCCCATAAACAGAGGAGAGATTGCCAGCATGCAAACCATACCACTATTTGTACAGGTACACACACAAATGCTACAATTGCACATTACATCAACATGTCTACACAAACTGCAGAAATACCTGAAATGATATCAGCATCATGAACCCAAGGAGCCAGGTTGTTTCTTCCATGTCCTGAATAGTTTGCAGTGGACTGAAAGTGATTTGAGGGATGGAGGAGGAAGTGGTCAAATTCTACATGTAGCTTGAAGACATTTTGCTATTTCAAGGACTAATATTTGGGACACATAAAAATGTTTTCCAACAAAAGACATTATTTTTACCTAACTCATACATCGACAACCTACATGCACAGTTGTGCATGCTTCTATATACACACAAGAGCATGAATAGCTTGCTCCTTGCACCTTGTGCAATAATGCATGGATCACTGGTTTATGTTTGTGTGTGCATCTGTGTGTGTGCATGCATGTGTGTCTAGCTGCTGTACTCGTATGTGGAGAACGTGAAGAGAGTATCGGCGGGTGTTCTGTGCGAGCTGGCCCTGGACAAACAGTCTGCAGAGCTCATTGATGCAGAGGGAGCTTCAGCACCCCTTATGGAGTTACTGCATTCCAACAATGAGGGAATCGGTATGTCTCTCTCTCTCTCCTTTTCTGCTTACAGCAGTTTATACTTACTGTGAGCTGAAGAAACTTTAACTGATGGGCTTACCATTTTCTGAAATACACTGTCACAGAGTACACTGCCATTCACCCGTTTATATGCACATTATCAATTTGTGTCTGTAACAGCCTACATGGAAATGCATGAGATAGAAAAGATCGATCGCTGTCAGACATTGTCCCACTTTGATCATTTTTTGCAAAATAGATAGATAAATAAATAAATGGAAATTTGAAAAAAGCCCTAATAAATATTGTGATGGTTGGTTAAATTTATGTTAATTCTTGTGATCATATGATTGCAAATTCTTGGAGGAACTGACTCTTCATGTTTTGGGTGAAATTACCTTTAGTCCATCAAAGAGGGCAAATAAGTCTCTTTCTTTCTTTTTTCTTTGAGATTGTTTATAAATGACTGATGTTGCTGTCTACTTGCAGCCACCTACGCTGCAGCAGTTCTGTTCCGAATTTCAGAAGACAAAAGTTCAGACTACAGGAAGAGAGTTTCAGTGGAGCTCACACACTCACTCTTCAAACACGACCCTGCTGCCTGGGAAATGGTAAGAACCCTGTGTGTGTGGATGCAGAGGTGACACAAAAGTTTAACTTTAACACCACTCTAACAGGACGTGTTAGACAGCATAGATCACAATAAAATGTGTTTTAATAATTATACGCCAAGAGTGTAGTTTAAACTTCAACCAATTTCCAACCTGCTGTTCCTTTCAGGATTCCAGAAATTCTAGTCTGTGTGCAGATGACAGACTAATTGAACAAAGGCTCATTATTTGAGAAGTCCCTGCTTGTTTTTAGAATAACCATGATTTTCACCAGGCACGTATTTGTGACGTTGTGTATGCGACGCATATTTTTCTCTGTCCTCCATGCATCTCCAGTCCTTGCTGGTCATGTTTCAGAGGCAGAGCATCTTGCCTGCAAAGCTTTGTTGACTTGCTCACATTGCGTTTATTTGGTCATTTACCCTTGATTTTTGTGCTTCTACCATGAATAAGTAGGCTCTGAGCTAAATCGTGTCTTTTTTTTGCCTGTTTTTATTATGTTTCCAATTGATGTATGACTGGGAATCTAAACAGGGTTTTTTATTTTGTAAATTCTTTCATTCATTCATTGGTTAGCCCAGAAATGGGTTGGAGTCTCTGGTCCAGGTAAAAATTGGTTTCACTCCTACCTATCTGATGACAACTTTTTGTTTTGGCTTATTTCTCATCGAAATGAGTAATAGCGACATTGGTCGACAGCGCACAGTGTATTGATTTCACAATAAAGGCTCTAAAATTGTGAAATACCTTTGTTATTTTTTGAGAGGGGTTTGGCCTATTTTTTTCTATTGGTCTGCATCCGTGTCACCTGACACGAGTTTCTTTCTGTGACACAAAAAAGGTGGACATTTCTTTTATTCTCTGTAGAAACTGCAGTATTTTTTAGTTTCTGCATTAAAATGGCTTTTGATATCATTTCCTGCAAGAAATATGCACTTTTTTCATAATCCTTGTTTAGTGAAATTGTATAATCTTTAGTTTGGATGATGAAGATTCAGGTCTCGACAGAAACTTGTTGAAATGCTACATTTTCTTGTTAAGTTCAAGGTAATTACTTGGGGCCCAAAAATAGAACTCAGACTTAGAGACCATGTCAAAATTCAACCAAGCTCAATTTATTGGAAGATTAGTGCATGGTGGATATCTAGAGCAATGGAGCGGAGCTGACTGGACTGTGTTGTGAATCAGAGGCAAACAGTGGAGCAGGGCAGGCAGTGGCTGTAATCTTCTCTAAGAACACTGGAGACTGACAAGGATCAGTGCATGGCAGGCAAATCAGGAAGGCAGGAGACAATGGACCTGAAGAAACCAGGATTAGGCAGGTTCAAAGACAGCAAGAGAGAATTGCAGAGAACTGGGTGTGTTGACCGAACATAACATTATGTGACACATGGAACAAACTGGTAAGAGCAGAGTGAAGGATCGTGGTTTATGTACTGCAGGCTTCAGGTGTAGTTGATGAGTGGATTGGCAGCAGGTGTGCAGGTGAGTTGGCGGACACTAGGTCACCACGCCCAGATTGAAATAGACACACACATATACACACAAACACAGATAGAGAGAGAGACAGAGAGAGACAGAGAGAGAGGGACAAACAGGCCACACTTGGGAGGGGAAAACAGCAGATAAGCAAGGAATGAGGAAGGAAACCTGCTAGCTCCAAACATTTCTATCATCTTTTGGGTTTCTGATGGACTACATGCTTTGCTGCCGCCACCCTCTGCTAAGCAACTGCTCTGGCCATCCATTCATTCCAATACCAAGATCCACCTAATCAAGTAATTGGTGCCTAACCCTGAGGATGACCCTCACTGTAAGTTCACGTTTTTTCACTTTCAGGTTTATTTTATTAATGGTATCCAACCTTTCTCAAAATCAAAACAAGAAAGTTTTAATTATAAGTTTTTGTTTTTTTTTTTCCCCCAGTTTTGGATAGTGTAGGGCTAGATTACCGATGATCCTCACACACCATTTCTTTGGAGGCAAAGCTAGTCCACTTTGCTCTATCTGTTACAAAACTGTAATTTATTTCAAGCTGATTAAGATTTTGTGTGTCCATGGTTCCGTCCCCTTCAGACACACACATGTGCACATAATGTTGGAGTGCTTTATTGGATGACATGGCTCAGTATTGATCTTCTTCATCATTCTGTCATTCTACATTTTAAGAAAGATAGTTTCATATCAAATATGCTTAAACAAGTCATAATAGTGGCAACAAAAGACTAAAAAAAAAAGCAAACACCTGGTGGAAGATCTCACAATTAATTAGGTTAACAGGTTAGTAACATGATTGGGTATCAAAAGAGCATCCCAGAGAAGTCTATTCTTAAGTCAACAATTTAAGAATAATGTTTCTCAAAGTAAGATTGAAATGAAATTGGGAATTCCATCGGCTGCAGTACATAATGTCATCAAAAAATTCATGAAAATATATATATTTAGCACTTTTAATACTTCTCAGTAGTGTGTGGATATGAGCACCAAACAGCACATGTCTTGCTGCTGTGTCTGTGAACCTGGGATAAGGACGGAAACAAGATGGGACAATCTGTTAGTTGCAAAGAGTATGCGCAACTGAGAGAATTGCACAGCTTGAGAAGGAGATTTAAATGCTGCATCAATTAAGTGAGAATGAGCAATTCACAGACTCTGTAGCAGCTTCTGTACAAAGTGCTGAAAATGGACAGACTTTTATACATGGGATTACATCAACTGTAGTGCATGCTGTCACAGGTCTGGCTGAGCCACTGCACTGGATATGTCCTAACGCCACTGAATCAGCTGTTGAGGCTATCAAACCAGCCATCCCCAATGACACTTCTTTCTGGCACAGCAATGGCACCAGACTGAGAGCATCCACTAGAGTGAAGACTTGGGCAGATGTCTTCCACTGCAAAGACAAATCCAGCGAGAAATTAAATAAGAGGGCACCAACTCTCACCCCACCATCCGAATTCTCACTGCAAAACAGGTATGAGCCACTGACTTTGAACAACAAAAGGTGTGAATACTTGAACCAGAGTCCTGCACGGGTCCAATTTTCGAAACCCGTGCCCGCCCCGCCCGCCAATCATCAGACCCGTGAACCGACCCGTTACCCGTGATTACATCAAATGTCAAACCAGCCCCGCCCCGCCTGTCAAAAAATGGACCCGTGTCCCGACCCGTTACCCGTGATTACATGCACTAAATAGCCTACAACAGACGGTCTCTCACTTAAAAAAAATGTTTTATTTTTTCAAGCCTGTTTTAACACAAGATGACAGCAGCCTTCATTAACGCTCTCAGCGAAGTCTTACAGTAGTAGACTGACTAGTCACACACAGACGCACCACTATTTCATATTCACCGCTTGCTAACTTAGCTCGTATCTCCTTCTCCTCCATGCTGTTTTTGTTGTTATTTCCGCGCGCGCACGCGCTGCTGCCGGGGTGTGTGTTTATGTACTGGAGGTCAGAGTGCGTGCTGCGCGGTGCGCAGTGTCTTCGCTGCGTCATGCTGCTTGAAACTAGTGATTTTCATGACACAATAAAATGTTACCCGCCCGCTTTTGGTTCCGTTCCGCCCGTGCCCGTACCCGTAAAATTATAAATGCATATTTTCCACCCGTTTGTACGCGTCAGTTGCGGGTACCCGTCGGATATCCGTGGGTACCCGGCCCGTTGCAGGACTCTCACTTGAACTATGTTGAAGCCAGGGAAACTAATCAAGCCACTCGCACCAAGGCTGGTCAAAATCCAAGAAATCTCTGATGTCATGATAAAAAACTTGCCTGTTACTGGAGAAACTGAGTGGCTGTCAGTCACAACATGT
This sequence comes from Chaetodon auriga, assembly GCF_051107435.1. Taxonomy (NCBI): domain Eukaryota; kingdom Metazoa; phylum Chordata; class Actinopteri; order Chaetodontiformes; family Chaetodontidae; genus Chaetodon; species Chaetodon auriga. Next base: position 22,687,895 of record NC_135089.1, read on the forward strand.
GTTCATATGTGGCCCCATTCCAACCTTGGGGAAAGGAACAGAATCTTTCTGTAGATTCTTTGCCCTGAATACATGGCTGACAGCGGCATGCCTCACCCATGGGTTTATTGACAATTTCTTTATCTTTTGGAATTGTGAAGTATGCATAAAGCCTGATGGGATACATCCAAAAATCACTGGTTCCAGGCTGCTCTGCCCTAACCTGTGTCATGTTATTGGAATGCTATACCAAAACAAAAGATAAGCACAAAGAACAGCAAAGGACACAAATTCTCCTTCTGAAAGAGGTCTTAGCTTCTTAGCTATTTTAGCTTGCTCACCACAAAACTTGCCTGTGTAACAGTGTCTCGGTCAAAATACGGTCACGTGAAAGTTGCTTATTGGGCATCCAAACTCCTCTGACTTAACCTTATCCAAGCACATTTGCCCTTGTAGCTCATCCAGTTTCAAGCTCTAATGATTCGTGAGATAAATATATTAATTATTTTTTTATCCCCATGTCAACACAAACTGACTTATGCTTCGTTCAGAATACACAAATCTAGCCCAATTTTGAGACAATTTCGTCATGGCTGACCAATTACCAGCATTGTGGCCGAATGTGAATGAAAATCGGTTGTCTATACTTGTGTAGTGTGACATGCTAAACGACCTGTCGTGCAGTGTCTGGGCACGCCACGACATAGCATGACTAGACTAGCATGTGTGTGACATCTCCCACAACATGTTCCTGAGCGTCTCTTTTCTGCAGAACCAAATTATGTTGCAGCTGTAGATTACGTTACAGTCTTTTGGCAATAAATAAATGGATGAGCTATAAAGTCTTAAATTTAAACAAGGACAAAACTGAAATCCTGCTGGTCGGCCCTAAAAAAAGAAGAAAATTGCTGTCTTCCTCCTTGTATATGTAGCGGAGGGGTAACGCCACCGCTGTGTAGGGGTAAATACAGTGTCGTTACCCTAGGCAATTGGATGATGACAGGATCTATGTCCCCAACCCTCAGTACAATTACCTCTCTGTACCCACAACTATAGGTATGATTGTGCCTATCCTGCTGCATGAATTTACCATAATAAACTTGCCTGAGATGTGGTGAGGTGGGATCACAGTAGCTACCTTAAATCTATAGTAGCTCAACCTTCTTACTAGTCCAAGCATGAACCTTCCCTCCCCAGATCTAGCAGAATGGGTGAGACACCCCTACTCTACAGGAAGTCACATACACATAAAAGAACATAAGAAAATTAAGTTATCACAACAACACATTAGGTTTATTAGACATTAATTTTGTATTATTTGACTTTTTCTTTTGGAGAATTTGTATGCCGTTTCAGGTCCAGTGGAAAACCAATTAGATATGAAACAAAAACAAAATATATATTTTCAAAAAACCGAAATACTTTCTTAAATTATTTCCCATCAGAAATTTCAATATTTCCTTATAATCACCGTTCACCTCAAAACATATAAAATCACACAAATACAGATGAACCCAAATACTTCCACCTCAGTTGGAAGACAGTCTTTGAAACACCTTTAAGCTTCCCTTTAGCTCAATAAATGACCAAAAACAAATAAATCATCCACTTTCCAGTTGAACTGTCAATGAAGATGTTAATCACTCACTTTGCTAAGTTCAATAAGTGAAAATAAACAATATCAGACACTGAGAAGACTTCGCTGGATGGCAGGGAACCTGAGAAGATCCTACTACTGTCACTTCCCTGGTACGCATGTGGATGTGTGGCGGGGGCCGATGAACTCTCTGCAGCATTCAACTAGCCCGTGGGTACCGCTGATCTCCAAGCCAGGCGACGTCCAAGCCGAATCGTCTTCTCCAATCTCCAAACACAGGCCAATCTGCTTGATTAATGCTGATTAATGCTTTCGTCAAAGCATCTCTAATCACCGTCAACTCCACGATTCATTTCACTACTGTGAGTAACTTGATTCTCGTTCACGACCCCACCCTAATGGTGGTGTAGGCTACAACTAGCTATAACTGGAACTGAAACTCAACTGAAAACAGAAAAACACACCCTGATGGTTAATTAATTAAGTGTGCCCGACGTTTACTTCACTCTTCTCCAGCACAACCGAATCCTGTCATAACTCACGGCACTTACGAGACCCCTTTGTTCTCAGTCCATGATGATTACTTGAAACAAATCCGGTGTTTTGCACAGGGCGAGTTATCCACAGTGAATGGGCAGCAACACTTCAAACTCACTCAGGAAACAACGAAGAGTCTTGAATTTACTTGAATAAACTGTCCGTTTTCACAATCTGAGTCTGTGTATAAGAGTTTCAGACTGAATTAATACGAATAAACATGTGGGATAAAGTTGCAATTTCCCTTCCACAGGCAACATGTCCCGTCTCTCTGCTCTCTGCTTTCAGACACACCCTTACATGTTAAAACAGGGCTCTGATAGGCTGACATGGACAGACTACTTAGATCCTGATAGGTTAACATATCTGTCTACAAAAGTGACACCTAACAAACTGAGCATAGAAATATTGCTCTACAACACATTAACTGTAAATATCAGGGAAGCTACCTTGCAAAATATTTTAAAAAGAAAGCTAAAAGCCTTCTTCTTCTTCTTCTTCTTCTTCTTCTTCTTCTTCTTCTTATTATTATTATTATTATTCAGTGGATTTTATTTCCCATCTTAGGTATTCTCTTTATTCTATTGTCATTCTTATTGTCTTATTATATTACTATTATTATCAACTGGGTTGTATTTTCCATCTTCTTATACATTAATTTTCTAGCCCTGTTTTTATGTTCATTCTATGTCTTGAGCTGCATTTCTTGTATGAAAGATACTAAAAAAAAAACAACTTCTTCTTCTTCTTCTTCTTCTACTTATTATTATTATTATTACTGTAATAATAGTGGTGGTAGTGTTAGTAGTAGTCATATTAATGTCATGCTAAAACAGGTGTTTGGCCATTATTGAATACCATAACTCAGGAACAAAAGGGGAGATTGTGACCTCATTTCACATTTGGTCGAATACCGAATTGGTTTCTCTAATCTTGGGTGCCCATCTCAGAGCTGTGGTATTTTTATAGATCAGTGCTGCCAGGTTGAAAATGTGAATGAAGCATTTAGATTTCAGAATGTTTAGCTTCTTTGTTGCAACATTCATATTTGAAACATTGTAGTCCACCATAAGATCACAATTTTCACTGATACTGAGCTTCAGGTAATTGTGAACGCTATTGGCTATGTTTCTAAGGTTAAAAAATTAAGGTTTCGTCTTGTTCAACCTTGCTGATGTGAGTTGATGAAGAGTTATTATCTCAGATTATTAAACAACATTTCTCTTTTATTTTTAATGCCGACCAGTAGGATTTCAGTTTTGTCCTCATGTAACTTCAAGAAATCCTCATCTGTCTATTTATTGCCAAAAGACAGCTAGTAATGGAGTCTCTGGCTGCAGCATCATTTGGATCAGCAGAGATGTACAGTTGTGTGTCATCTGCGCACCTATGGAAACATACATCTCTCTAATGATGTCACCAAGTGGCAGCATGTATAGTGAGAACAGTAATGGACCAATGCAGCTTGCTTGTGCAACCTCAAAACAAATGTCATATTTCTCGGGCACTTGATCTCCAAGACAGATGTACAACTTTCTCCCTTTGATGTATGTTTTACACCAGTTTAACACACAGTCAGAAAGACCAACCAACTGTTCAAAATGATTAAGATTTCATGGTCAATCATATCAAACATTACACTCAGGTCTAAAAGGACAAGAACTGAAACCTTATTTTTGTCAGAATTTAGTCTGAGGTCACTGATTTTAGTCACAGCAGTTTCAGTGCTGTGGTATGTTCTAAAGCCTGAATGATATTCCTCCAGGATATTATTTTCTTTAAGACAGGAGTTAATCTGCACTGAATATATCTTTTGCAGTATCTTACTGATAGTTACTTTACTGCTATTGTTTGTTACTGCATTACTATTTAGGTTGGATTTCTTTAGTAAGAGTTTTACAACAGTTGTTTTGAAGGCATTTGGGAAGATGCCTGTTTGTAGAGATGAGAGCTCATTTAATGTAAGATAGGAATTGCAGTCATTGTACCGGGTGAAGGGGAGGGTGGTAAGCACACAGCTCAGTGTGCTTTTAGTTTGCCCATCAGTTTCACGAGGGAGAGAGTATTAAATTCTGAGTTGAAATCAACAAACAACATTGTGATGAAGTTGTTATTTTCAAGGTGTCTGAAGACTGAGTGGAGGGCAGTGTAGATAGCATCCTCAGTTGATCTTCTGTTGGTGTGCAAACTGGTTAGGATCCAGGCTGACTGGGAAGTGGTCTTTGATGTGCTGGAGAACCAGTTTCTCAAAGGACTCCATGAGAATTTGGGCGAGTGGCACAGGGCGGGGGCCATTTAGACCAACTAGGTTAGGTTCTCAACTTGTCTGGCCTCCTTAAAAGTAAAAGCACAGGATTTTTTTCTTTTTCTTTTTTTTTTTTTTTTTTGCCCAGGCAGAGACCCATGACCCACTGAAAATGGGTACACGACCCACTTTTGGGTCGTGACCCACCAGCTGAGAAACACTGATTTAGACTAAACACTGCTCTGATTAAGGTGCAGGGATGGTGGTTGCTGTTTCAAAGCAGCTGGGAACACTTTCCTGTGACAGTGATAGCTTAATAATGTCAGTATTAACATAAACTGTCTGATGTTTTTCATACACATGTTGTCTGGCCCAGCAGCTTTACTTGTTTTCACTCTCAACAGGATTTTTCTCCCATCTGCTATGGATACTGAGAGTGGTCGATATTGAGGAGGTGGAGTAGATTTGATGGCTGACTCTTCGTTGAGGAGATCAAAATGTGCATAAATTGATGACACTGCTTTTGTAGCCTGTGATGGTCTGGATCCTGTGCCATATATCATTGGTGTTGTTGGTGTTGAGGTTTCTCTCCAGTGTCTCCTGATGTCCCTGCTTCTTGCACTGGAAGTGTTGTATGCTTCCGTGTCACCTGATTGAAAGACAGCTTTTTTTTGGCTCTGGGTGGGGCCCTCACCTATATATTCTTCCAGGCCTTCTGGTTGGGGAATGATTTTATTGTATTTGTGATCACCACATCACCAACACATTTGCTGATGTAATGAAGTTGAAAAAATAACAAATCAAAACAAAAATGTTGGGACGTTTGGGGGAGCTACTGGCCCCTGCACCTGAACACGCTGCAGTCACACGGCAACCATCTTAACTATCTGACAGATGGTTCACACTCACACACACACACACACACACACACACACACACACACACACACACACACACTTCAACAAACTGCCTCACCCATCTGTTATGCTTCCTTTCCTATGCTTACTACAAGTGTTCCATCAGACTTTACAGACAAGCGTTTGTGACACCTATGAACGCTAAAACCTATCTTAACACAACAGGCCTCCCTCCTGTCTCTCACAAAATCAAGATCTAAATCAAATAATGATGTTACACTGTTGCCAACTTTAATTGATGAAAACATGTACAGTTTCCTGTACATATTATAAGCCTGCGGAGCACTGCCCCAGTACAGTTCAGTGCACTGCTGGCTACTGGACCACATCAGAATCAGAATCAGAATCAGAAAAAGCTTTATTGCCAAGTACGCTTTTACACATACGAGGAATTTGCTGTGGTAAAATTGGTGCATGACACATCTACTAAAATAAGAGCACAAAATATAACAATTTAAATATATATACACAAGTCTGTTTTTTGTTGTTTGCTATTTTCCGGAAACAGTCTGTTTTTCAGAAAGAAGTCCAAGTTGAGCGTTAATGTAATGCATAGAGTTGTATTTATATCAATGTGACAAAATGAGGCAGAGGTGGAATGTGAAGAGTGTCAGGGGGGGTTCCGGGCCTTGTTGATAAGGCTGACAGCAGATGGGAAAAAACTGTTCTTGTGGCGTGAGGTTTTGGTCCTGATGGACCGCAGCCTCCTGCCAGAGGGGAGTGGCTCAAAGAGTTTGTGTCCGGGGTGAGAGGGATCAGCCACAATCTTTTCTGCACGCCTCAGGGTCCTGGAGGCATACAGGTCCTGAAGAGATGGGAGATTGCAGCCAATCACCTTCTCTGCAGACCGAATGACACGCTGCAGTCTGCTCTTGTCCTTGGCGGTGGCATCAGTGTACCAGACAGTGATGGAGGAGGTGAGGATGGACTCAATGATGGCTGTGTAGAAGTGCACCATCATTGTCTTTGGCAGGCTGAATTTCTTCAGCTGCCGTAGGAAGTACATCCTCTGCTGTGCTTTCCTGATGAGGGAGCTGATGTTCGGCTCCCACTTGAGGTCCTGGGAGATGATAGTTCCCAGGAGGCGGAAAGACTCCACAGTGTCAATAGTGGAGTCACAGAAGGTGATGGGGGCTGGTGAGGCTGAGTTCTTCCTGTTGTCCACAACCATCTCCACTGTCTTTAGAGCATTGAGCTCCAGGTTGTTCTGGTTGCACCAGGTCACCAGATGGTCAGCCTCCCACCTGTAGGCGGACTCGTCGCCATCAGAGATGAGTCCGATGAGGGTGGTGTCGTCCGCAAACTTCAGGAGCTTGACAGACTGGTGACTGGAGGTGCAGCTGTTTGTGTACAGGGAGAAGAGCAGAGGAGAAAGAACACAGCCCTGGGGGGATCCGGTGCTGATGGTCTTAGTGTTGGAGACGTGTTTCCCCAGCTTCACACACTGTTTCCTGTCAGACAGAAAGTCTGTAATCCACCTCTGAGTCAGGCACGCTCAGCTGGGAGAGCTTCTCCTGAAGCAGAGTTGGGATGATGGTGTTGAAGGCAGAGCTAAAATCCACAAACAGGATCCTAGCATAGGTTCCTGCGGAGGCCAGGTGCTGGAGGATGAAGTGGAGGGCCAAGTTGACTGCATCGTCTACAGATCTGTTGGCTCTGTAGGCAAACTGCAGGGGGTCCAGGAGAGGGTCAGTGATGTCTCTGAGGTGTGAGAGCACAAGGCGCTCAAAGGACTTGATGACCACAGAGGTCAGAGCGACGGGTCTGAAGTCATTAAGTCCTGTGGTCCTTGGCTTCTTGGGAACAGGGATGATGGTTGAAGACTTGAAGCAGGCTGGCACGTGACATGTCTCCGATTAGATGTTAAAAATGTCTGTGAACACTGGAGACAAGGTGTTATGTGTTATGCAGCAAAAACACACAAATTAGTATCAAACTGTCCAACAATTTTGTATGTGTCTCTGCCTCCACCTTCCCTGTGATAGATACCCAACTGATCAGTCTGCCGTACAAAACCACTGCATTTTGTCCATCTTTGTCTCTGTTCTTTTGTCTGCAGGCCCATACTGCAGTTCCTTTGGAGCCAACATACTTAGCTGATGGTGAGTACTTTGATTTACAGGGGAATACTCCCATAACATTGTTTTAATGAAAATACACAGATTTAACATTTCTGTCTGCAGTGGAGTTTTAGGAACTTACACACTTAAACAGACCAAATGACTGGTGTGGTGACCTCTTTTTGATGATCAATACATAATACATGTCAACCCAACAGTGATACTTTTTCAGCGGTTAATGAAATCTTGCATGTTTTTACATATTATTAATATATGTATTTTCATAGTTTTGGCAATAGTTTCTGTTATTTTTAAGACGTAATACTCTCAACATAATGATCTGAAAATACAGAAACATCACTGAAACTGCTGTTCATGTGGGGAAACAAAAACCACATTCTATAAAATTTTGCATGAAGATAAAACTGAAAGTGAGCACAACAAAAATGTGGTCTTGGTCTTGTTGACCTACAAAAACACACAGTCCACTTGCAATCTTAAGCCCCATTCTGACAGCATTTTAAGCATTGTGAAATAACTGGATTTAGTCTGTAATAGATATTCAGTAGCAGAACGCCAAACAAGAAAGTTAAAGGTCTTACATGGTAGTGAGAGGTGAGTCAAAAACCTGCTCCTTCTTGGAGTCAGAACTCAGTCAAATTTTAACATGCAAACATGAAACACACATTGATATTGTTCAGTGTGTGTCAATTTGGTCAAATGTAAGTAAAAATAAACGAACAAAAAAGGACTAAAAATTGAGCTCAGAAGAAAATACCAGTAAGATCTTACTCTCCTGATTGTTTTATTCTTTTCTGTTGTCTTGTTGGTTCCCAAATGGGCCTTTATGTTGGTGTTAGCATGTGTCTCTCCATTTGATTAGCAAAAAACTTTTTTGACTTCATCCATTTTCACACAAGAAGCATATTTTGCAATGAACTAATTAAAATAGATACAATAAATAGAAGGAAAAGCAGCTCTTCCCATGGAAAAATCTCAGAGATCCACTTAAAAGTACTCATGTGTTGCTCCGGATGGGATTTCAATTACGGGAGGACCAGTGAATTTGCCGAAAAGCAGTAGGTAATTGCCGCTATAATTATTACCAGAGTGGGAATTAAAAAATTACACACATACTGTATATGCTTCAAAAAGGCTTACGAGCGCAGGTAATGTTAAAATCACACCACCTCACCTTGAGGAAAAATAAATCCAATCTTAATGGAATTTAGTTTTATTTTATGGAATGTTAATCATCTCCATCTGATGTCATCTGCCGCTTGTACTGTTCATCATTTTAACCAGTGACCAGTGACCATATGAAAAGCAAGCTAACTTTACCAAATTGTATCTCTCCAAAAAAGGAGAGATAAGACATTTGATAAAAACTGAATTATCTTTGGAATATCTGGCTACCTGCCACAGCAGCTGTCATCCATCCATCTAAACTCTGAACACAAACATTATTTTTGGTCCCCTTAGTATTCTCCATCAAACACAAGGCCCCCTGCATTTTCTTTCCTCACACATCTACACCTATTCCAAGTTTACTTGAAAATTCACAGTAGGTGGACAGACCTTCAAACAAACCATGCTGGCTCATTAGACAGATTTCTCAGGGGTAAACTGAGTTGTCACCACAGCAGCAGACACTCAAGACACAACAAACAGAATAACACTATGTCAAAATAAAGCTGGACATCAACATGCACAGCAATCACCCAGCCTGTGCAGATACAGAGAGATCATATCAGTATTCCTGTCATATACCTTCTCAACAGCAGGCCTGGGTCTATGCGCACACACACACACACACACACACACACACACACACACACATCATGAGGCACTCATGCTGGTAGGTTCCCTGCTGTGAACAGTGGGCTGTGACTTGGGCCATGAAGTTGCTGCACCATGTGTGTGTGTGAGTGTGCGTGCGTGTGCCCATGTATTACTCACGTTGTGGGGAAATCTGTTTACACGGTCACATTGTGGGGACTGGCCTTACTTGTAGGAACAAAATACAGATGACCACGATGTAAATCATTAAATTTTAGGGTGAAGACTGGGGATAGGGTTAGGGTAAGGTTAGGTTTAGGTTAAGGTTGTGGTAAAGGTTAAGTTTGGGTTAAGGTTAGGGTAGAGGAACTGAATCCCACCCCCAAAGTAGCGGCGGAGGGGAGGTGCTCGGTCCTTCCCCCCATACACTCTACCCCCACGATCTCAAGAATGGCTGTGATGGCCGTCAAAGCGCGTAAGCGGGTGAGGGTTAGGGTTAGGCAAGTAGTGGTTATGGTTATGGAAAGTCTCCAGGAAATGAATGTAAGTCTATGTAATGTCCTGTCAAGTGATGAATACCTAACACACGTGTGTGTGTGTGTGTGTGTGTGTGTGTGTGTGTGTGTGTGTGTGTGTGTGATATCATGTGGGATAAACATATGAAAGGTGTTGTGGAATAGAAGTGGGAGGGATGGATGTTAGATGGAGAGCTGACAGAAAAAAAGAGGGACATGAACATCAGGAAAGCAGGGTAATCCTGATATAACTGTGATATAAAGAAATACATTCTAAGTATAGTAGCTATTAATAAGTATTCAACAATATTTTGAAAGTTCAAGTAATGTACTCAATAGTTCCTGTATTTCAGCTTTTTTTTTTTTTGCACAATTCTGTTTCTTTTTGATATTGCCATTAGATAAGCCCTGAGCTGATCCCAAAGATCAGTACAGAGGCCAATCCAGCCATAACTTTATAGATTAATATTTTGCCCACCCCAGTCCACTAGTGTTAGCATGGCACTCCTTTACCACACTCATTGCATATGCAAGTACAAATCTGAGTGTGTAAACAAAGTAATAATTCATATGGGACTGCCGGTGATTGACACGTGAGTTCAGACATGCAAAATGTGAGTTATGTTTCTAACTAACATTAGCAAAGATCAGTATACAAAGAAAGTCAGGTAGCAGCTATTCATTTTTATTTTTTTCTGTCATTCTCACAAATTAAGGTTAATTCTATTAATAATTTGATAACAGGCAAGTGCTTGCTGCCAACCAGTGTTTAAGCTCAATAAAGGATTGACTTGTTTTGTTTTAAGTGACACAGGACATAACAAACAAGAGCATACGGTTGACTTGAGAAGGTTGACAGAGCAGAGAAAAACAACCATTGAGGGCTAATAATAATAATAATAATAATAATAATAATAATAATAATAATAATAATAGCACTTCTCTTGCACAATAACACTTCCTTCTTAACAGAGGTTGCTAGAGCAATGCTCTCCCTTGGCAAGCTGTCACCAATCGAGCCCTGCAATGTGGGTACTCCAGCTACATGCAGGATAAGCCATGCTTGCCATGCTTCCGTTAACTCAACCTGACAGTCTGTGGCACACCCCTGCTTGAGTTGAACGATCCTTCAGCCTACTTGCTGGTTCAGAATCTGATGCATTCATGTGCATAAGCCACTAGAGATAGTGGTCAACAACTCTTTGCATGACTTTCAATTGACAATGCCAGTCATAGGAGAGTTCCCACCATCTTTAGCCAGAGACACAACCTGAACAGTGTCCTCTTCGCCATTGCCCACCACGAAATGCTACAGGACGACACAATCTGCAGCAAGGCCCTGGGCATTCGAGGTGACATGGTGGTGTATGCCCTCATGACTCAAGTAACACATCCTAGTAGAGTGTTATAGTGGTGGCTGCATGCTCCAGCTCACCCCGGTAGCACTCCCCTTTCGTCTGCAGTAAATCCTTTCAGGATAACACAGTCACTGTGAACTTACAGTCTACTTTCCTCAATAACACCTTGCATGTCTTTGAGACAGAAATTGTTGAAGAAGACGTAACCTATGTGTAAGTAGCCAGAGATTTAATGCAAGATTCCAGCCTATTTGGTCTCCCTGGACCTGGTTGAGCAGATCCTTAAATCCAATTTCTGTAGACTGTAAGACCGTTCTTAGAAATAGGATTCATTCTTAATCTACCCATCGTAGAAGGTAGACTACATTCCAACTGAAGTCTGTATTGAATGTTGGTTTTTGGAAGAGCAACACACATGTAAGCCCTAAGACACCACAAATCAACGACCAATGCCTACTATGATAACTCCTAAGTCTACCTCATCCCTAATGTATATGTGTACCCCATCAGGAACACCCAGTAGTATGATCACCCTAGGGTTCCCTCTCAGAGGTTGCATCGTAATGGTGATTGTTGTACACATCATGTACAAGTATGTTCAAAAGCTTCAGGCTGGACTGATTCCCTCCTGTTTGTGCCACCATGCTCGGCTTTTAGAAAAAAAAAATCCTGAAAAAAATCTATTCTAACTATTACAGGAAGCCAGATGTAGGACTTGAATTTTAGATATGAATCTAGGATCACACTAATACTTTTAATCTCAGATCCAACCCAGGGAGTTAATTTCCCAGGATTATTGCATTTGGTTTTGGTTTTGGTTTTGACAGGAGCCAAAGTGCCAGGCTTGGACAAATGAGGCAGGAGATGGCAAAACAGTTTAGGTATTTTAATGAATAAAAGGGGGTAATGACAGAGTTCAAGCAAAGCCAAGTCCTTATACAAAGCTGAAGGGTAGACTGATCCAGTCCCTTGGTGGGAGTAGGCAGAGTCCTCGGTGAGAACTGACTAATCATGTTCCTCAGCGAGAGCAGACTGGCAGGGCACGGACAAAGTGGTGTGTGCTAGGCAGCTGAGCACAACAGGGAGAACACAACTGATTAGGTATATAGAAAGTAGATAAGGCAAAACTGTCTGGGTACTTAACATGAACATCAGACAATACGACAAATATAGGTAGTAATCCAGGTACAGAATGAGCAGGGGGGGTCTTGATTGGCAATTGTGTGCAGGTGAGTTCAGGAGGCCAGTCCCAACCTGCCAGCCACGCCCTGCAGGAACACAGACACAGACTATACAGACAGGGGAGAGACAAGCAGGAGACATCAGGAAGGGGAGCACAGAAAACAGACCTAGAAAAAGGAGGGGAGACTGCAGATCTCCACAGCATTTCTCTTTTTTGTTTTAGGGCCAACTAGTGGACTTCCTTGTTTAACTTAAGAAATTATTGCTTGTCCATTTATTTATTGCCAAAGACAGTTTGCTGCTTGCCAGTATTCTCACCTGAGTTCCTCCTATTAGTCTGATTTGTTCTTTGTTTAGTTTTTGTATTTCACCTTTGTTCTTGGATTTGCCTTAGCCTGCTTCCTCAGTTTTTGTTGCCTGCTTGCTTTTGTGGATTGGTATCAGCTTTACATTTTTAAAGCTTGCTTTTGTTTTTTAAACTTGTCTACTCAAAGCCTTGCATTTGGGTCCAACCCCTTCCTTCCTTGCACCCCTGCATACACAAGTGTAACAAATGTCATGTTTTCTTTTCAAGTATTTCACAACAAGTATGTACAACAGGAAAACAGGAAAAAAAAAAAAGGTTAGGTCAGGATTTAATATGAACTGAAACTGATGTGACCAAGCAACTCTAGTTCTCATTGTGTGTGTGTGTGTGTGTGTGCGCGCGCGCGCGCCCACTATGTGTGCATAAGGGTAGAGGAGCAGAAGGAGGAATGATACAGGTAAATAAATAAACATTAGGTCAAAAAGATTGAACAGTTAAGATGAACATGTTTTAGAATATTTGAAATAAAAAACAACAACAAAAAATACAATAACATTATTATTTTTTTCTCATTAAAATTAATGACAATACTGGGCGTGATCCGAAAAAAAAAAAAAAAACTTAATGGAGGCATCCCTAGTATTTACATGAATTACATTACATGGAGGTAAAAAACTAAAAACTTGCGGCTTTATAATTCAGACCTACGGCTGTTTAACAGTCTTAAACTACCAAAGCTAATAAATAAATAAGCTGTTCTTTATTAGCAAAAAATTAGATGTAATGGAGGACAGTGCAGGAAGAAATGCAAGGTAAGTAGAGAAATGGGAGAGAGGAAGAAGATAATGAAGCAACAGAGGAGAGAACTGAAAAAGGACATGAACATGGAGGACAGGGGAGAAGAAAGAAGATGAAATGAAGGAGAGATAATTGTTTGAACAAAGGAGAAAAAGGAGTGATGACAAAAACAGAAGACAGCTCTATCAGAGGAGACCTCTCCATCTCGGCCCTCTCTGTCAGTTTTCTTCTTCAATAAATTGTTCTTCTTTCATGTCCTTTGCATACATACTTTGTGCAAATACCTCCATCTCACCATCTTTAATTAATGCTTTAGTCTTCATCCCAAGTGTATCCCTGTGTGTGTGTGTGTGTGTGTGTGTGTGTGTGTATGTGTGTTTGTGTGATTGACGAGGGTATTGGTCCTATTTAAAGCCAGGATCATTTTTTCCAGATGCTTAATCCACCGCAGTTGTACACACACACACACACACACACACACACACACACACACACACACAGCTGTCAGTAATTGTAATGGAGGTCAATTGAAGGTGCTGATTTCATAATGCAGTTGTCAGAGCCAAATGAAATCATTTATTCAGTATTTTAGTGTCTCTCCATAAAGCCTTCCATAGCCTTCCACTCACCCACCACATTTTGCGTTTTAGCACCCACAGAATGCTTCACATTGAGGCCAAGAATCAGCATTGACATGTGTCCTGCACTGCAAAAGTTTTCACTGTGAATTCACAATAAATTATTGGATAAGTTTTGCATGACTTTCACAGTAAGGATTACAGCAATATACTGTGAAATGTACTTACAGCAATTTACTGTAATTTCACATCTGTGATATTACAATGCATTGTTGTAAAAGCACAACTGTATACTCTAACTTCACAGCTTCAATGACAAAGCAATTACTGTGGTATTACAGTACACTACTGGGGAATTACAATCGTTGTACAATTAACCCCCCCCCAACACACAACTCTGAGGTCAAGTCAATTTTAGCTCAATGGCATATTTATTTACAAAATTTTAAAGGTCATTCAACATAAATGGCAAGAAATTCAAGAATTCAAGAAATTCAACTTCCTAAAACTGAACAACAAAACTGAGCCTGACAACTGCTGCAGCAAAACAACTATGATGCCCACTCAAAGTCAATTAGTCTCCTCAAAAGGGTGCTCACATGAGGGTTCATTGTTGTCCGCTTCTTGGTCTTTGAGCCTCTTTCAGGATTGATGCCCAAGAAGCATCTGTTAATAAGCAAAGATAGTTTTAGTTTTAAATAGACTTATGTATTGCAGGCAGCATTTATCAAGGTGTTCACCTGTGCCTTTTCTCATATCACACCCTAATAGATTTATAATCCAAACTTATTGGATCTTCCTCTCACTATAAAATTATTTTTAGCCATTTTTAGCCAGGGTGCCTGAGGTTAGGTTTGCCTTAGGCAAAGTGGTCTGGGCATCGTCTGTTGATTTTCTACTATGAGGGGCTGTATCAACATGTGCTGCCACTCTATTTCAATTTCAATTTATTTAGGATAGCCCCTTGAGATGCAGCATCTCGTTCAAATGCGTCTTCACGCAATTGGCCAGTGTAAATTAAACCAAACCCTGTTGGAAGTATGACAAACACTTTCTTTTCAATAAAGGGTCTGAGAGCATTTTGTTCCGCTTTTGAAGAAAATTTCCGCTGTACTTCATTCAATACATTTGTATTTCACAATTCGGCAGACTCGTTATTCTCCACTTTTCTACAATGATTGGCTGAAACTGCTTCACCACGCTGCTGCATCCTGTTGTCAGACATGAGTACTGCACATGCATATTTGCCACAGAACTCACATGTCCGCAGGTTTTTGCGTAGTTTAGAGGGGCGAGTCGTACCAGCGTATTTAGATGTCAAATTGCGTACTTGCTACGCAAAATGTGTCCAGGTTGGCAGGTCTGCCTCAGGTACCTTCTTTGTCAGCATTTTAGACCTCAAGACAATCACTGAGTTGGAAGCCTATACTATAATGTGAACTACAAGATTAAATGGGATCTTTAAAAAAGACCTTTGAATGAACTCCAGCGTCAATGATCTAGCGGCAGGATACTCAAAGTTGAAGACGTAATAGCTGCTGAAGAAAGCAGCTACTCCGTGCAAAAACAAAGGGTGTGGGCCCATTACCACATGTCCCTCGATGGATTTAAGTCATCCAGAGGGCTTCATCATGTCACCTGAAATGAACAGATACCACATCATGTGTTATGAGCACTTTGAGATCTGTTTCAGATATAAAGCGGCATACAAATGTAATTATTATAATTATTATTTATTGTGGTCATGTAGAATCAAAACAAAATATTGAGTTAGAAATGTCGATACAAGATCCAAGTAACATTACCTTGAATGATCAAACGGGGTGCTGAGGAGTTCTGCAGTATTAGTGTCCACAGCAGTGGCACATGGCTGTAACATAGTAACACTCAAAAGCATAGATTTAACATTAAAGGATAAATATCATTGATTGGTCAGAGGTAAATCAGGTATCAATGTAAAAAATGGCATCTAATGTAATCACTCATTTTGCATTTTAAACATTTGGATAAAAAATCTTACATCAACTTCAAGCATCAAATTCTCTTTCGGCTCTTTGAAGTACGACATTAGGAGCAGCAGGATGCAGGCAGCCTTGTCAGAGTCTGGATCACAGCAGGCCAGAACATCGCAGATCTTGGGGTTGTCCAGTGTTGCACCTCCTGCAGTTTTTGAAGGACATCGACGTCTGTCAGGAGGCCAAAGTGTGAGAATAGGCATTTCTGAGAGAAGAGAAAGGGTCACTCCAGTTTGATCTTGGACATCGCGGGGCAGGCACTTTGTTATGGTATTTCCGAAGGATGACGTATGTCTTTTTCATTATTGGTTCTGCTCTCTCTGCCCCACTCATTCCTTCCTCTGTGTATACAGTAGGGATGTATATCTCCACCACTGAGGCCGATTCGATACGCATCTCGTTACGCAGCCACCGATACAATACATTAAGGACACACTGAAGCCTCTGTCGATGCGATGCGATTCACTCCTGTTCACGATACAATGCGATTCAAAAATGATTTGATAACGATATGACTTGCTTACAAAGGAGATTCGGTTCGATATGATGTGATCCAGTTCGATACAGTTAGTTGTGGTACAAGAGTGTGCCCATATCAGAATTCTTATAGCACAACTCTGCTTTACTCTCTGTATCAATTTAAGAGATGCATGTAATATTTGGTTTGTTTTGACTGAGCAAACCAATATATCCTATTTTTAAAGAAGACATAATTCAGTATCTATAGACAGAGCATTAAATTTTATTTATAATAAGCAATCCTTACGTATTATGTTCTCTGTCTCTACAATTTTACAAAACATATAAAACTTCACAGTTTAACAGTTTCAGAAAGCACAGTATTAACAATGTGCAGAGTGCAAATAATATTACCTGACTGCGTGTGTTTTGTCCAGTTTACCTTCTAACCCGAAATATTGCCACATTTATGTGTCTTTTTCGGTGCACTGAATATCTCCTCGCTGCTAATGTCGTTCTCGTTTCCCTCTATGTTGTGAACAACGCTTGCGTCAGTGAAGGAGGAGCGATGGTGCATTCAGGTTGCCTTGGAAAACACGACAAGGCAGGGAATAGTACTAGAACATGAAATAATCGATTTAACCATGGAATTTACCGATGCAGACAGGCTAGAAGAGATGTACTGTAAATTCACCCATAAATTATATCCGATGTACCTTGAATCTACCGGTGCATTCGCATCGCAAATGTTTGTATCAGATCACTGATATGAATCGGTGAATCTCGTCATCCCTAGTATACAGGCATACACATGTATTATTAGTACCCAAGTAACAATTTGGTCTCGTAGCCGCCCCCACACCCACCCCCCCAACACACAGTGTAAAGATCTGGACAAATGACTAAAGTCACCCAAATTTGCATTAAACAAAATTCACCAAAAAGACAGTAGATTGCATGCCTGAGTAGATGTTGAGCAGATCCCTCTTCATATTCTCCAACGTTGCCTCGGTCTCCCACTCTGGCAAATCTGGTGAGCCCCACCTTATAGCTCAGAAGTTGGAGCAGGTCGTCTCATGACTGAAGGGTCAGCAGTTTGATTCCCGGCTGTGACTATCTAAATAGATCCATTCCACAGCAGTCATGTTGCACTGTCATAGTGGGGTAAGCACAGGTGTACTTTATCAAATGAATTAAGATCACGTTTTATTTAGTGTGTCACAGCCATGCCAGAGAGCCACTATGCACATTATACGCACCCTGGCTCAGCTGAATCCTAAATGGAACAGGGCCATAATCACAGTTAATTACACCTGTGTTTACTACACTATTGACACCGCAACCACCGCAACTGGACTTTTTCTGTGGGGGGGGTTACACACACAGCCCCCCCAACACCCGCCCTCCCCCCGTGCCGAAATCAAAATCTCACTCTGAACTCCGTTGAAAACTTGAGAGCCCTGTATATCTGATCAAATGTTGAGTCATCATCCTTTATAGTCTTATCATATGAACGCTTTATACAGTTCATTAAAAGCCTCATGTTTGTCCGATCCAGGCTGTGGTAAATGGCAAACGCTAACGTTAGCTAGCTAGCGTTAGCTAGCCTATATCAGACCACATGGGCAAACGCTCCAGCTAGCTAATGTTAGGTATTTAGCTAATAGTGCTAATATTTGTAATGATGTTACTGTTCCCCAATTACTCCTACATACAATACTCGAGGCCTTGTCACATCTCCAGTAGCTAGCCAAGCTAGCCATCACTATTAGCAAATGCTGTGAGAGAACATTCAACAGTTTCGGGCACTTGCTAACAAAATATGAACTGTGTCATGCAATAAACGTTCATTTGGAACTGAGTAAATATTATTATCATTTAAAATAAGTGTAAAATAAGTGTACTGCAAACAGAGGTTATGCATGCAGCTCACCTTCTCCATTCAGCCCAGAAGAGAAAAGAGAAATGGCATCTTCAGTTTCAGTGTCGAGTTCGGTTACGTCATGTGACTTACCTGGGAATATTTGAATACAATATTTAACTGTAATAATACTGCTGAATGCTGTGAAATCCTTGCGTTGCTGTGATATTACAGACCTTGTTGTGATTTAACAGGGGTTTTTTCATTGCAAGATTTTACTGTAAAATAACAGTTTAATGCTGTAAAATCCAAGGATACTGTAGTTTTTACAGGTATTCATTGGGATATTACAGGGGAACCTAATTACAAGTTACTGTAAAATAATACTGTTAATTATTGTGAAATGCTGGTAATTTATTACTGTGTGGAAAAATTGTATAACCTCGTCAAATGTGGATGAGGACTCCAGGAAGACTAGTGACCACGTTGTGGAAGCTAATGGGGATCCAATAAAGACTAAAGAATCAAGTTTGCTTAAAGCTGGAAAATATACAGTATATATATGGAATGTATGTTTGAGGTCAAAACACTTACTGCTACATTGTAATGTACAGTGATTAGTTTCATATCCAATATCCAATAGTCCAATAATTTTATTTGAAAAGAGAAAGTAATGTAGTTTCAAACTAGGTATATACATATACTTGTAATTGTCACAGTTTTGATTGAGCAGAGTCATCTTCACAAAGATATGAATAAATGTTTTTGAATTATCAATAAGATACTGGGCTATATCTTCATGAAGATGACTCTGCTCAATCAAAACTGTGACAATTACAAGTTTTAGTTGTAAGCAACCAAGTAGTGACTGTAACTGTTCCCGCCTCCAGTGAGCACAGCATAAAATCACAATGCCCTAGTCTAATCCAAGAATAGGATTGTCAGTGTCATCATAAATTCCAAGGATGCGTTTGTCACAGGTGATGTGCACCTGGTGTAAATGTTCCTCTTAGGAACAGGGAGTGAAATGAAAAGAATATCACTCTCATGTCACCTTATCTAAGCATACAGACAGAAATCAGTGTATGTATATATATATATATATGCATGACAGCAGTTTGTTCTGGGTGGTGTAAAGTGCATCTGTGAAAGATATTTGGTTAATCAGATTATCTATTTTATGTAAAATCTATTTTTCTCTCTCAGATTTAGATGGCTCTTACCCTCCCTATGGCTACGCTGATCTGCCTCTCGACACCCTACCGCTAGACCCAGACCTTCACGAATCCTACATCCCTGACATGACCTACAACCCAAGACAGGCCTACCCTGAACCACTCTAACAGGTAAACGCAAACACATAACACTGTGTTGACAGTTGTAATGTGGACAATTTAAATGGGTTTCCTGCCAAAATGACTTTCCTTGGCTCAGCATCCCCTGTGAATTCTAATCATAATAACACACTGTAATTAGGTCTGTCTTTTAGAATGTGTAGAACATAAATTCCAAAGTGCAGGCTCATATAGCAGGTATCACCGGCATTGTGAACGCAACTGAGATACCACAAATGGAGGAACTTCCCATGTCATGTAGTTCTTTCTTTCTTTCAGTTAGAGCTATGTATGCTGATCTATAATGTCTTATTTGCAAATTACATGTTTTTTGTTATATCAAGCTAGTCACCCAAGGACACCTGTTTTAGAGTTACAGCCGTGTCCAGACTTAACATCCTCACAATGATCTATACATTCAGTACAAATTTTTCCCCAGAATGTCCACATTAAATTATTAATGCTAACCATTAATTAATGCATTTTGTCTCTTAATTTCAGCCCTCATCCAGAATAAGAGAGAGTTTTTTTTCTCCACTCAAAATGGAGCTTTGTTAAAACAGATTGTATAAATCTTAAAATGTCAGCTTGGTGTTTCAGTGTGTTTTATGGTAAACCAAGGTTTTCCAAAACAACGGCTGTCCAGTGAGTGTCGGGGGCTGTGTTGCAGTAAAGAGGCAAACCTTAAGTCACCTCTAACTTCATATGTGATCGTTCATTTTAAATGTCAGTATAGCTGAAAACAACTCAAATCACCAGTAGGGATAGAAATGGTTTTCATGCAAAAAATATTTTTAAGATATACATGATTTAATATAGATGCTTTCTTAAGCACCAAACCGGATTCCTCCTGGAGAACACAGATGTGTTGACCAGTATAATGATACTCCCACACTAGGATCGGGGATGGCTGCAGCAGTATGATTTTTGTAATAATCATATAACTGCACTGGCACTCAAGATTCAATAGCACAATGACACACTACTTAGATAAAGTAGGTAATTTAGAGTAGGCCCTTCACAGATCCTGAGTGGGTAGGCAACAAAGTTTGTGTTACTACAATGAGAAAAGTAGGGCTAGTGTGGCTGATTTCAGCTGTGACAAAACCCTAACTGATGTCATGAAGGTAAGATTTTTTTGTTGAGATGGTAGTTTGTGCCTCCCACTGTGCATATTCAGATGTCAAATTTTGACTCTTGGCAGTAGAGTGTGCAGATTTCAGCTGTATTGCTGGAGCGCTGGTGTTATCCTTTTGTATTTTCTTGTAAATATCTGGCCTGAGTCAGCTCTGTCAGCTCTCATAGACTGGTGTGGAGGCCTAGATGTTTAAGCTCTGTATGACTCTCATGTGACACTAACGTCTCTGATATAACAACCATATGGCCTGATGACCCAGATGTGAGCTCAATCATTCTCAATGTGTGACGCATCCAACAGAGGTTAAGCGTCTGGGATCCCTTCAACAGTTAGTCAGAGCTGAAGAAGCTTTTTTGTTGAAAAGTCAAATTTTTTCAACAAATCTAGAGCAAGACTAGTTGCCTTGCACTTCAAGACATCCTCTGACCTGGAATTGGAATATTCAGAAACATATGCTTTGCCTTTGAAATAAAAGTATAAAAACACATCTGGCAACCCACACAATAGCCAGATATGCTGCACAGAAATACTGGGTGGATAGATAAGTATTGTTGTTCATCCAGCCCATAGCCCCCCCCCCCCCCCCCCAATAGAAATTGTGATTATAACATTTATTTTTCGATCCAGCCCCCTACTTTCACTCTTAGTCTTCACATAGGCTAACAGTGTCCTGATATCTTTATACTTGATACATAAACATGAGGATGATATTAACCTCCTCATTCCACTGTGGAAAAGAAAGTGAATAAACCCACAACCAAAAACATTATACTGTTCCTTTAAGATTTTTGTGGTTTAAAACTTGCTGAATTGGCTGTGTAATTACAGTATATTTTCAGAGTGATTAACTAATTGATTGTTAATGTGGATATTTTTCCATTTCTTCCAATTTTTTTTTAACTCAGGTTAGTTGATGATCATTCCTGAGGATATTCGCTGCTTTGTTGTTTGTTTTTGCAGGAGAATAAAACATAAATGCTGAAAGAAAACAAGAGAAGACCAAATCAGAGGAAGAAAGACTAGAGGAATAAATGGAGGAAGACGGAGATCGGAGGTTTTAATCACAAAGGGAATCAGCCTTTTCCAACGGATGGAAAAAATATCCCATTTGGCAATCAAGAACTATCAAAAGAGGATGCTTATCAAAAGAGATTTATTGTTGCTATAAATGGAAAATGTAACTTTGTTATAATGTTTTACTGTGGGCTAAAAGTGGGGGCTTATCTGAAATTTTGAGGCATTATTACACGGGTAACTTTTTGAAGCAATCAAGTTAGGCAAGAATATTTCACATTGAAAGTTCGGGGCATGCGGGACAAGCAGGCGGGGCTTGACTAAACTCAGCTGATAATCCTTAACAAATGTCTTGGCATTTCATTTTTAAGGGAGTTACAGAGAATTTACATTTGCTGACATGTTACAACCTCATTGTTAAATTGATGTCAGTGATGCAATTCCTGTTGTAATATTAGTTGTGATATGTACAGGGATTTTTTTCCCCCACATGTGGATTTCTCATTGGAAACACCCATGTTAATCATTGACAGGTTCCATTATATTATATTTAATTATAATCCCCAGTTTAACCTTTTTTCTGACATCACAAAAACACTCAATATGAAACTTTTAACATCATCTTTATCTGCAAAACATGCAGCATTTAACATGAATAGATTTTCTCCCTAAATAATCCCTATAATAACTGCCAATCACCATTGCTACCAAATGCTACCCGTGTATCCCAGCCTGTAGCTGCTGTCTTTTAGATATCTCTTCTGTGTAGTTGAACAGTGCACATGTCCCAGGGTGTCCATGTGTGGTTGTTGCATGGTAGTATATCGTGTACTCATTGAAATATTCTTCACTTTTACATACCGAGTTTTATAAGCCATTGTGGATTACTCCCGCCATTTGGAAAACCTCAGTGTGGACTACAAATCCCACGATGTCCCAGCCTTACTTTCACCAAATGGATATTCTGTTTAAATGTCAACAGGAAATGGACTACAGATCCCTTTGGCATCTTTGGTATCAGACTACAGATCCCAAAAATGTCCAGCCATACACAATTAGACCTGCACATGTCCAGTGGAAATGGACCACACCTCTCTGACCAGCTTGTAAACACCTTTGTAGGTGCCATGAAGTACATCGCAGAGTATTTACAACGTACTTACATTGTGCTTTGACATAATGGCAGATGACTTTTGTACAAGGGGTGTGTTGATTATAGAAATTTGTCAACTGTACATCAATGTCAACAGAAGGGTAGGGGGCTGCAAACTCAAATATAATATAATAATACTTGCTGCTGTTCACAGCATGTATTAATGATTCAGTCTAATTGGTATGCAACACCTAGTCTACCTAACCATCACATCATAGTACAGTTCACATTATCTGCATTTAAGTGCAGCTGCAGTTGAAATGTGGACATCATGGACAGTTGGGGCAAGAAGTGCTCTGTTCACTAGGGACAACTGTGCTTGTACAATACAAGGCTGCTGCTGCTGGTTGCAATACCAACAACAGCAGTCTCAGCCTGCAATGTTAAGAAAGCACAACTACAATTACTTATCAATTGCTGAGGCAATCTACTGTTTTCCATTGTGATGTGAATTTTCCATTCCACATTAAAATCATGACATTTCAGCCATAAATGTAACTAAATGCACAGTCAATAGTGGCATCCCCTGAAACTGTTTTATTGTGAATCGCTGTCTGTCAGCAGTAATAAGGTCTACCAATGGTTCTGCCCCTCAAGCTGTGATTGGACAGTTGGTTGTTTTTTTTTTTCATTTTGGCATTGACAGTGAGTTTCCATTTTCCAAAAAGAAAAAACTCTGTTGCAGGTATCACGGAATAATGATGATGCTCTGATTTTCGAATTGGTAGTTCTATGCTGCTCTCTGCTGGATGATGCTGATATGTAATACACCTCGTCACTGTTTTCTGTGTTGGGATTTGATTTTAATGTGACAAGGCAAGTTCATCATAATGAAAAAATACTGATTCAGTTATTAAAGACTAAAATATAAGTAATTGTTCTTTTTAATTATGTAAATGCATACACGAAAGGCGCATGCTTGTTGCCCCATTGGACAGGAATATTTCAGATCTATGTTACTAAAAAGGCAACAGCAGGACCAGTTTCTTTTTTATTTGTATTGTCTGGTAGGCCTCAAGTGCATGAAACCACTTTTTTTTTTTTTTTTTTTTTTTTTTTTTCTTTTTACTTTGCTCCACTGCATGGCAGTTTGATTGTTCATTATTATTATTTTTTTTTTTGTAGCTACTCTTGTTTCAACTTCTTTTATTTTTGCCCAGCACATTTGGCCTGTTTACTG
Organism: Chaetodon auriga; assembly: GCF_051107435.1. Taxonomy (NCBI): domain Eukaryota; kingdom Metazoa; phylum Chordata; class Actinopteri; order Chaetodontiformes; family Chaetodontidae; genus Chaetodon; species Chaetodon auriga. The sequence goes on from NC_135089.1 coordinate 22,711,901, forward strand.
TATTCCTGTGTTTGCCAGATACTGAGAAATCTTTTGCTCCACTGTTTATTTTCTAATAGCTGACTCCAGCTCCCTTTGAATAGACTCTTATCCCAGACAGTATCATGGGCCTGGACATTTCAACAAGTGTTCTCTCCTGCTCATTTTTAAGTGTTGGTCATTCGGACCCTCGTTACTATTGCTGTATTTGTAGTGGTCATCCTTGTAATGATGTGATGTCACATTTGCTTGATTCATCACCATCAAAATCACTTTAGCCAACCCTTGAAAGTACATGAACTTAGTATCATCTCCTGAGCAGAGCCCAGATTTAGTGTGGACAAGAGTGGAAACACAGGCAGAGCCTGTGGCAATGGGTGCACATTATGTTACATTTAATTTAGTGCCTGAAGTGTGGAAAGGCCCTGGGCCTTCTGCAGTGTGGGGTTTAGGTAAGTCCAGGATGGAGAAATGCAAGAACAGCTCTGAATATGTGTGAATATGTTAATATTCTATATTCGTTCAGTTTCTCAGGAGGTTATGATAAGAAATTGGAGAGATGCATTACTGGCACCTGAGAAACAAACATCCTTAATAGTCACTGACGAAGTGGCAAAATTGTGTGTAATTGCATTGCAACACTGTGTAAAATCGCCCTAGTTTTAGACAAACAACTTTAAATATTGCATTTGAAAAATATAAACAGACAAATGTCACATAAACATTTAAGTTTTGGACAAGGCATTAAAATTTGTAATATTCATTAATGCACAAAGAGGCAAATGTATTTCTGTGCAGGTGCAAACTCATGCAGCTCCAAAGATTAGTAGGTACTGTGGTCACAGGTGTATTAGTCAGACCTGAAATTTGGTAAATCTTGAGGGAAAGCCCCATTACAGTTTGTTATATCATTTCAGTAGCTGTTAGTTATTTAAAAAATCTTTTTTGTACTGGTGTCTTCATCACATTGTGTACATGTCTATTATAATGAAAGAGGAGTTCTTTTTTAACCCTACAGTATATAAGACTGTGTGTTTGTGTGGTATTGGAACAACATGGGTGTTGAGGATTGAACTGCTGAGAGGAGAAGGAAAAGCTAAATAGATGGAGAGAGAAGTTTCAGGGGTGGAAATGTGTCAAATAGTGCCCCCTGCTGGTTCTGTTCATTGAGATAGCAAAAGGAAAACCATTTTTCTTGAGCAACATGAACTGAACCAGAAATAGTATTTGAATACACTATGACACCACCCTTTGAAATATCCAAATAGTATCATCACATGCTACTTACAGTTAATATAGAGTACTTGTTTTATATGACAATGAGACTTGTGTAAACTATATAGCACTGTAAACTACAAGATATGAGGATTAAAGTTTATATCAAATCCCCTACAGAGACATCATGCCTTTGGATGTGACATATATGACACACACAAAATGCTGATTTTCTTCACTTGATGTGATGGTGGAAGGCATGATATGTAAAGTAATGAATGGGGAACAGAGGGAGGGATGAATGCCAAAGAAATTTATATAATGATAATAATCAGTTTGTGCCTGATTGTTGTCTGGTGGAGTACTGGAAAGGCGAGGGTTTACACAAGTTTATAAAAGAACAGTCCAGCGTCCTTTGTTGAATTGGAGGCTTTACTTGTGTAGTAACTCATTGTCATACTCTGGATGACATTCAACAACTGGATCAGCACCATGAGTTTTCAGCACTGTCCTCATTATCTTCACTTCATCCCATTCCAACTGTTAAAACCCTGTTTGTAGAATTTGAAAATTCCTGACTTAGGTACCACCTGCTCTGTGACACATCCTTCCTGGAGACACAGAGTGAATGGACTGTACTAAGCACAGAGACCCAGTTTCCACCTGATGACATGGACTTATCTGGATCAGGGAAAATGCGTGTTACCACAAGTGTAACTGCACACAGATCATGTTACAATAGGAACGCAGTTGCAAATGCAAAGCAATTATGTCAACTGGCTAAAACATCCACGTCAGTAATGTGTGACACATGTCAGGGATCCCAGGAGAAGATATGGACAGGGACACCGTGGACATCTGTTCACAACTTTTCAAGTGCTGTGCTGAGCTCTTTCTTATTACAAAGTACACCAAACTGACAGATATCTGCTTCACAGTTCAAATGGAAGACACATTATACTTATACTTAATATTTCAATTGTTACAACAATATTCTTGCTAATATCACCAACTCACTAGCCCCTGGTGAAACTGCCAGAGCAAGTCTTTGAAGAGGCAATATTTACATGAAGTGGCCACATTGTCAAAATCTAAACTGCTTTACCATTAATGAGATGATAACAGTTGTAATATGAAAAGTTGTGGGTTTGACTGTCCTCCACCACCGCCTGTGGTTGATCTAGAATGCATCCTTCACAATTTCATGTCATGTGAGTCAGATAGCAGTCAGCTATGTCAAGCAGTATCCCTAATAGAATGTGTGGAGCAAGTACCGGAACAACAGCTTGTAATGTAGGGTTAGTGGTACTACAAAACTGTAGTATGCTACAGTGCAGAGCATGCAGCAGCTGTCACTATAAATGAGAGAGCAATCTAGATTGTTAGACTGGGTACAGTTATTCTTTGAAAATGGTATGCTGTTTGAATCAGCCATTAGCCAACTGAACAATTACGGAAAAATATATGGTGGAATAACGAAGGGAAGGAATGAGAAACTGTGTAGAATATGTGTAAAGGTGGGATAATAAATCTTAATATGCATTTTTACAAAAAAAATAATGTGTCAAAATTTTTAATTTCAAATAAATGAATTAAGCCAGCTTACATTTCCTGTTTTTTTCCCATATACTGTACTTTTATCATGTATTTCACACAAATACATACTGACATTTATTGTCTGCCATTTGCAAACTGTTTTCTCAGTTTCACCTAAACTATTAGCATGTGATCTTATGCTTGTTGTGCATGCCTGTTTGCATATATGTAAAGACATTACATTAGTTTTTTAAATAATGAAAATAAGATGGTGGTTAAAATGTAACCATGCATAAAGGCAACATCAAATGAGACAGTGAAGGACTTGTTTTCAAAGAGACATGTTTTTCCCTTTTTCAGAAGATTTCCTCTGAGAAAAGGCAATACATGTAATGGCCTAATAATCAAATGATTTTCACAGCTTGGTGGTAGGTGCAAGCAAATTACAGTGACCGGAAGTTCATTAGATGGCCACTTGGTGTAAGACATCTGAGGTGTAAAAATGTTTCCTGGTGGCTGTTGCTCACAATGCTTTGGCTATGTGGATCTGAAATCCTATCACCAGACAAAATGGAAATGTTGGAAGATTCCTAAAGTACTCATTATGTTCACACGATCTTTTTACAGTACCCGCATGTGGCAACTTGTGAGTAGTTAAGGCCAGCAAAGGTCATAGTTATGGAAAATGGTTAACGTATGGTTCAATTCAATTTTATTTGTATAGCAACAAATCACAAGAGAGGTTGTCTCAGGACATTTTCCATATAGAGCTGGTACAGGCCAAGCTCTTTTTGGATGAGGTTAGGCAACATAAACACTAGATTAGGGCAGACTCAGACAAAAAACCAAACTCAGAACTCCTGTGTAAAAGTTGCATGCGCTCATTGTGAAGAATCGGCCAGCTGGTCAGTAAAAACTAAGCTAAACTAACTTTCAACCATACTGTATGTGGTATGTGTGCTGGATTTTCCTTGTCCAGTTTAGAGTTTTTTAATATAATAAGAATTGCTTATTGCCAGACAAGGGACATTAGAAAATGATTACTGACATGCTTTTTGCACCTTTTCATTACCTTTGAACAAGAAAGGCGATGCTGGGACATCTGTTCGTTAACCTGTCCAACATTCCAGAGTTTGTCATGAGTTATCATGAAAAATATTAGAAATATTATGACAACATTTGCTGTGGATATTCATCACAACACAGAGGATGACTTCAACTGACTTATCTTCTAGTGGCACAGTTAGGACAAAACTTTCCTTAAAGCTCTGATCAATGGAAAGGTATGGCCAAATGCAGGCAGGATTTCCATGAAGTATGCTTTGGATATTTTTGTTCCCCCGGTATGATTTATCATGATGATGTCAAATGATGGGTACTGGAAATAGTGAAATCTAATAGGCATGAAATTTGCTATGACATTTACTAAGTGTATCAATGCTCCCTACAAGACTAACTCTTCATGTTGAACACTCCATCATCTTTCCTGTCACAACAAATTCAGGTCACAATGCCAACTTTGCATACAAAATATGCTGTCTAATTTTCATTGTCAGTAGGAATAACAAACATTTCAGTAGCTGTTTATTCTGAACTTTCATTTTGTGGTTTCACCATGATCCCTGGTGGCATCCGTGCCTAATTATTCAACATTCAGATCAATTTAAAGACAGCTTCTACTTTCATCTGTAGAGAAAACATATGGAGAAACAAATTTCCTTCTGTGGTCTTGTACTGTCCGTGAGTCTTTAAAATTAGCTATCTGAGATATTTCTCTTAACTTATTTAATCTTAAACCCATAGTGTGACACTAGGCATGCTTAATCTATGGTCAGATTGCAAGTCGAGGAGACACAAATTACTCCTCATGTGATGTAATTCTGTGTCCAGAAGACGCTGCACAAAACCAACTAGAGACACACTGAAGGAATGCATCACTCAAGAAAAACAATCAGAGGCCAAGAATGATGTTATGCAGTATATGATAATATATCTAAACTGACTTAACAGTGGACTTGAAACAAGGTAAGACAGGAGTTTACTGAAAACAGAACAGTTTTAGAGATTTAATCCATTGTCAAGGTGTTATATAATACTTGACTAAATTGTTTACATTGAATGGTCAGTGTTTGTTAGAAAACCTGTTTTACCACTGGATGGGGCTACAACACTGAATATTACAACCTGCTCATTCAACGGTGCTAAAAATGAGTCTTTTTCAGGTCACTGGCTCTAAATGCCGACCCGGCCACTGAAACAAGTACTGGCATTGGAAAATGTTCCACTGAAAAATAAAACACAAACATTGAAGAATATTGATATTTTTGATGTGTTTTTCAATAACAGTCTTCTGTTTTTTTTCTTCATGTCTGTTGTTTTTCAGTGATGTTTTTTTATGCTGTGAAGTTATTTTTCAGTGTCACTGGTTTTCAGTTTCAACTTTGTGTCACCATTTTGGTGTGGAGAGGAGGGGTTTCAGGGGAGGGGTAGAGAGAGTCACTCCTCTGAACATGAAGTTTGCTCCGACATGAACACACATCTAGCATATAGCATTGGCCTCCATAAATTTACCTGGAACTGCCAAACCACAAGTGTGTGAAGTCTGTTTCTTGTTGCTCTGATATTTTAAAGCAAGTGGTTGTCTTGTGGTGAATTCAGGATTCACTGTTTGTTCTCATGTCTAAATGTGAAGGACATGTGGACAGTGGTAGGGGTGCTGGGATGGTCAAGAGTGGGGTGCTGGAAAATTTCCCCTATTTTCAAATCCAATGTTAACAAGTATAGCTATGATAGCTGAGATTAGCTAATGTTGGCGTTTTGTTTTTTTTTTTTGTCCAGAAAACCGCTTCCAGACCAGTATAACATCAGTGAAGAGGTAACCCAGCCCAGTTTTATGTGGATCAGACTGCAGAACAGAAAAATGACAGTGAAGAAAAAAAACAAACAAAAACCCCAGAAAAACACATTGAAAAACACACAAGTATAAGAATACTGTGCAATGTTTGTGTTTTATTTTCAGTGGATTTTGTTTTTTACTATGTCTATACTTCTACTGTCATTTTTCTAATAATGTCCTTTGAAGTCTCCTGGAAAAAAAACGCAATTTAGAACTAAATATCAGGAAAATCAATGCGAAGTTTGCAGTTGATGACAAATAATAATAGAAGAATAATAGAAGAATAGAAGAAGAAACAAAGATTGTATTCAGTTAATGGTTCAGTTTCACATATTGTAAATTTTATTTCCCAAAATGAAAGGCTAAATGCTGGCCTACAACTAGACACATTTAAACATATTGATTCTAAAAACATTGAAATAAACTTATAAAAACCCTACAATGTGTACACGGCACAATGTAAATTCCACCCAGGTTCATAAAACCTACAAATTAAGGAAATTCGGGGAAAAAAAAAAACAAAACAAAACAAAACAAAACAAAACAAAAAAACAGAGCACATGACCTTGGTTATGCTGGAAATCACAATTAATTAAAAGTGCATGAATTTAACTAACAAATTATTTTAGGGCTCTGTCAATTCATAAGAATTTCCCAGAATGCATCTGATACTGACATTCAATTTTCTGGCTCTAATATAATCTTAGTCAGTTTTTCCAGTCACTAAGGTCTTAAAAATTTATCAGGGGATAGTACACATACTACCCCCTGATTGTCTCTATTTTCTGTTGAAGTACAAGCAAATGACAAGAAACATCCCGAGAAATTACTGGGAAATTAGACTTGTAAAATAAACCATTATCACAGCTAATGGTAAACAGACTGTATTTATATAGTGGTTTTCTAGTCTGATGACCACTCAAAGCGCAGAAACTGACACTGTTTTGGAATTTGCTGTACTTTATTCAGATGTAGTGGATCTCACTAGTTTGACTCTGTCTTCCAGAGGCTACTGTGTTATTTAAACATGTTTTCAGTACTTTTGGGGCCTAGTGGTCTATGAGGTCTTTCTGCCATAAATTTTCATCGACTTCCACTTTATTTATAGCTCAGTTTGGCTTTGTCTGTACCCACTGTGACACAGTGATCTCTGTTGATGTGATCAATTGGCAGGTAATTAGTAAACTGCTGCATTGCAGTCAATGTGCCTCAACAATTGTATGAAATGAGTTTGCTGGTACATATTAAAGTGATCATCTAATGCCACCAGCACATGGTTTCTTTTTTATCTTTAGAGTGAATAAATAAATAAATAAATAAATAATTTCAAGACTACTTCTACTGGAGTACATTTTGTTATAAATGAATAGTGCTTTCATGGGAGTGCAGTTTTTGGTTATTTTACCTAGATCTCCTGGTTCTCTCTTTCCAACTTAAATGAAATGGTCTTGTACCATCGTATATGGTCTCAACCAATCTTTTCCCATAATAGTCCTTCTATGAAACCCTCCTTTAGAATTATTATATCACAGGACCGATGAAACACAGCCTTGCTGTTTGTTTTAATGAAGCTATTCATTACAGTGTTTATCAACATAATATCACAATATAATACCATATACAATTCCATACAGTACATTTACATACCACTATAAATGTGTTCATACTAAAACACATACACACAGAGAGTAATTCTAGAGTTAATGTTATATACTGTATAGTGTGTGAATGCATGAGAAACTATAAAAAAGTTAAATCCCTCAGCTCTGTGTTTCTGTTATCAGAGAGAAAAAAAACTCTCTTTCTCTCAACATTTTTTTCCTGAATTGCAGAATTAATAAGCAGTCTGAATTATATCTCCAACACATGTGACCTACTATGCATTAATTATTGATCACCTGTTTCAATGCTAGCGAGACATAATTACCTTCTGTAATGTGAACCCTTCATCAAATTTAAAGATTTATATTGCTTATCTTTCTGCCTAACCTCTGGCAGAATTTTCCTAATTACACCAATCAAATTGAGTTGGAGTGTAATTCTTCTCTTCGCTTCAATTAGAAAGCCGGGGTGACTTGCATATTTCACTTGATCCCAAAGCACTTCACTTCCAACAAGGAGAAATGATGAATAATGATGTCCCTCCTTTATTTCGTCTGATGGTGCACTGCAGGTTGGGACAGCTACATGGAGTTACATGAATGTATAAGACACATGTAAAATAGCGAACATTCTCTCCAATGTTTAAAAACGTGAAAACATTTACCATGAAAAAAATGTTTCAGAAAGTATAACGTGAAACCAAAAATGAATCTGTGCGTTTCTTTATGTCATAACAAACAAAAGTCCATATTGAAGAGGACTTTAAGCACTTAATAAAAACAACAACAACAACAACAACAACAACAACAACAAAAACCTCATTCGTAGCTGAGTTCATGCAAATTTCTACAGCCTCTACAGAACATTCATGTTCACGGAGCATCAGACATTCCTAGCAAAAACACAGAGGACAGGATGTCCAGTCCTCTGAAGTAGCTACCCCTCTGAAAGGTGTAGCTTGAGTTAGGCTGTGAAGAGAACTTAGTTAAAAAAAAAAAGTGATGGTGAAAATGGTGAAATATGAAAATGTCAACTGTGATTGCTGATTTGAGACAAGATTGGCCTCCATTACATCACACAGATGAACCTTTATTATCCATTTGGACCCCCACGCTCATTATACGAATTTCTTCTAAAGGCACTGGATGCTGACATTGGAAAAAAACAAAAGTAAAATAAACAAAAATATGAACTGACACTAACAAACTGTGTGTGCATCATGATATATCTCCTTCCTCTGCATCACAGAACTCCATTACAGTCAAAAAGTATTAATGACACATCAATGAGCCACACTGTTGCACTGGGTGACATGTTCCTTCAACACACACAAACTGTAATATATTTTGGACTCATAAACCATCTTGTTGGCCCAAATGTATTGTTTATTACATTATGAGCATTAAGAGCATGAATAGATTAGAAGCTAAAAAGTCCTCAACAAATGCACCAATTAAAAAAAAAAAAAAGAAAAAGAAAATAAAGGTATTGGTATTACCGTCTTTTTTTGAAAGTGAAACTATGTAATCGTGATCTTTTTACAAATTTACATCTTCACTTGGATTTTGGGCTTGTAGCTGAGGACCACAGGGAAGTCATGAAGTACTAACACATTGATTTTGTTGATTTGTTGACACATTACAGTGCTGGGGCTTGCAGGGGTTTGGAGGTTTTCCTAATAAGAAAACTGTAAGACTCTCTGCAGTCTGGCCAGCTTGCTAACCATCTTTGAGGATCTCTTCTCTCAAAAACATTTAAAAGAAGAAACAGACAAGAAGATCTTGAGAAAACAAAACTTTATTGATGGTTATTGATTAGTGGAAGAACCATAGTACATGCACATACAATGACTGGGTAGGAAGCCTTGTTTTGAACCACAACACCTACTGGAAGCAGAGCTTGTATAAAGTAGTTGCGGAGTCAGACATTCAGCATAGTGAGGACTATGAGTCGTCCAAGTTGTGATCTATGGTCGTCACACGCGGCACACAGACGAAGGGTTGAACCAGCGGAGCCAAGTGGCCCCAGGGCTCTTACTGCGCCCTTTTTTATGATGTGTTGCATCTGAGAGTTTTTCCTATCTAATTTTTTATAAATACAAAAAGGGAGATATTTAACAACACCACTAATTGAGAATAGTTGTAAACAGAATGTGGCACAGGAAGGGGACCATAGGCTGGCTTGCAATGCAGCCGTAGCAAAGCTCCTGTTGCCGGTGTAGTGCCTTTCAAATGCACTACAGATTTATTCCTTTAACTTCTATTTACATCATAGATTAGCCTGTTCACAAATCATTTATTTCTCATATTCATTTAGTATTCTAATATTCAAACAGTTAATTCTCAAAGAGTAAAGGTTGAGTTCTAGAAAATAACAGAAAGTATGTCACATTAAGAATGACATGAGAGGAAAGAGAAAGAATCAGAAATGACAGAAATGATGAAGAAAAGCTAAGAAAAATTACAACTACAGCACTGATATGTCTCAGGTTGATGTGAAAATTACAAGTTGCATGTGCAAAACGGCACTTGACAAAAAAATTTGATGAATGAGAGTGTCTACATTGTGATTACATTATTTGTAAAGAGTTAATAAAAATCTGAATGATCTGATAGAAAATGAGATAGCTCTCCCTAACAACTGATCTACTCATCTAAATCTAAAACATTATACCATTGTGTATTTCATATAAGAGAACATCTTCACTGCACAGTTCAAATATAATACATTGTTGGATTGCTATACTTTGACCCCCTTCAATTTTAGTTATGAAAAAAAAAATAAATAAAATGAGGCAAAATAAAATGAACAAAAAGATAAAATAGGCACAGTGGCATTGGCCACCGCTATATATATATATTTTTAAATCTCTCCTGTAATATAAAAATCATCAGTTATACCAATGAATATATTGGAAGTTTATATAAAAAAACATCCAAGTCTGGATGGCCAACACTACTCAGTACGGAAGAGGATTAGTGCCACAAAAGACAACTCACCACTGAAGAGGATTAATGCCACAAAGCATTTAATCTTCGAATTCTGAGTCAGAATTCTGTGAATATAGTTTGACTTTCTTCTCTAGGATCCCGACTTTTTCCTTAGAATTCCGCAAATAATCTAATTTAATTTGTTAAATGTTTTTTTTTTTTTCTTTTTTTAATTCATGTGGCCCTAACTCTTTTTCATATCACATATCATGTGGACAAAGCAAAGTTTAACAGTTTTGCCATGGCAATCTTTTTTTTTTTTTTTTTTTTCCTTATCGCATAATTCATATCTATGTAGAATTTGACTATACACATAAACACGCCAGATATGTCCACCAGAACCTTTGGCTTGAAGTTATGTAAGATATAACCACATTATTTA